>NC_069730.1:20845838-20910838 GCF_027358585.1 Pangasianodon hypophthalmus | reverse complement strand
ACGACACATCATACTTTTTATCCATTTATAGTTATATTTAATGTTGTGGAACGTCAGTGAAACAAGTTATTTCCTGTTCTTGTATACGTTATAGCAGCTATAAACAGTCGTTCCCTCACCACTCTTTTTTTTCTTGAAGGTTGCTGACACTGGAGACTCCTTCCATAAATGTTAAATAAATGTATCCTGACAGAAAACGTCACCATGTACAAGTCCCTGTGACTGAGCTGTTACTATGGAAACGGTAGCGTACTAGAACGAGTGCATTAATATAAACCTGTCGAAGGTGATGTGAAGGAGAGAAAGTGGATTTCTTGAAGTCTCAGAATGATTCCTCTTCACTTTAAACACTGTTCGACACTTTCCCCTTTACGCTGTAGTGTTGAATAAAGTTTAATGTCGTCCTGTGTGAGAATATAAATCTGTTATCACGCTGTGAATTTATCACAACATTACTGCAGTGAGAGTCAGACACAGAGTGGAGAATAAATGCCTGGAATACACCTCCTGCTCTGCTTATTCAGCTAAAACGCAGACGGTTTTCTTTTTCACCCCCCGCTTATTACACGTAAAAAACCCTCCATTCAGGGAAACCACTGGAAAGAAATTCTTCTTGTTTTTTTTGTTTCTGGCAGTAAAGCAGAGACGTGCAGCTCTCGCTGTGTTTCCCGGGCCCGAGGCCCAAAGCGGTTCGTTTTAATTGGACCATCCATCCCGTGTTGGCTCATGTGGGAAAAATGCGCTGCAAGCAAAGCAGAAAGCACTGCCACTATTTTTTCTACACGTTCTAAGCGTACAATTTTGTGCATTTGTAGATTCTTTGTGTACTCTAAACCGTGTGATTAAATAACCAAAGCGCTCGCTGCCGAGCTGCTCCATAAAGCTCTGGTGTAATTATTCTATAAAGAGAGCGCTTAAAGAAATAACCCGTCTACAGAGAGCCTTTTAATTTCAGCTTCAGCTCGTCTGACCTGCACTCCATTTTTACTCCATTTAATCATACGTCAGGAGTTTGGATATAATTTTATGATGATGAAGTGTTCCATGCTGCATGTTTAAGCGGTGACTGAAATATTCTGCTTTTCTGCTGCTTTCTCTGATCACTTTGACCTTTACGTCAGGGTTTTGAAGTTTGTTAGATCTCATCGCTCTGTGATTTCGTGGTTTTGGTTTTGTTTTTTCTCCTTTGGCTTAGTCAGAGTCTACGACTTCCAAATATTTCAGTCCAATGAAGACTGCAGTGTGTCGCAATAATGAAGAACCTTAAAGCACCACAGCACTGTTTGAGTTCTGGATTGTGATTGGTCAGAAGGTGTTGATTAATTGTCTATAACAGCAGCCCTGACAGTAGTGCAGCTGCAAATCACAGGTTTATATTAATGCGCTCGATCTAAGTGATCGTTTCTGGAGCAACAGCTCATTCACAGGGACTTGAAGTTTTCTGTAAGGAGAAATGTGTTAAATTAACATTGATGGAAGGAGTCTCCAGTGTCAGCGCTTTGTAACAGTCAGAGGTGAAGCTGTAACTTCAAGTTTTCCGACATCTTCAGGACAGAAGAGTTTACGCTTCTTTGCGTTTTTTTTGTTTTATTAACTTGAAGAGAGAGAATAAAGAGAGGCTGGTGAGGGAACGACTGTTTATAGCTGCTATAACGTAAGTGACAACAGGAGCTAACTTCCAGAACATTAAATGTAACTATAAATGGATAAAAAGTTCTTCGATGAATAAAAAAATTGTAATTGAATAACAGCAGAATGTGGTGGTATGGGAAACTAATCAAATTCAGTGAGGTAACAGTAACTCAGCTTCATCACACAACCCCATACACACATACACATACACACACACACACACACACACACACACACACACACACTCCGACTGTTCTGCTGACCTCCTAGTGACCCCGAGGTGAAAGGTTATCCATCTTGGGGGAGGTGGGTGGGACTGAGGGGGTTAAAGGTCATTTAGTGTTATTTGGAGTCTAAACACTAAACACAATAAACAGTGAACCTATTCACTCACTCATAAACACACACACACACACACACACACACACACGGTCCTTGATGGTGGAGTGTTCATATGCAATGTTTATTACCCATAATGCACTGTGAGAGGTGAGTACATTAATGAAGTTTGAAGATAATGCAACATGATTTTGGGGGAGGAGTCACACGTTTGATCGTATTACGTCATCGCTAATCTTTTTTTTTTCACTTCTATTTCTAGACACTGTGCTTAACATAAAATACTGAATTGTATTACTCAATAAATTCTACTAATTATAAATAACACCGCTAATTTCAATTGCTGTAGCAAAAATGCCTATTATTAATTACACAATAAATCTAGCTACTGCTACTGAGGTAACATTAATGTATGCTAAATAAATCATTAGCTGGCTAAGGTTAGCACAGAGGTTTATTTTTAGTTAGCTGGCTAGCTTAGCCAATGTTTCTAATCTATGATAATGTGCAATATAAGCCAGTGTTGTTCTGCTTAACCGTAAGTTAAACTGAAAAAAATGAAAGGAAAATCAGTGACAGTAATGTTATATAATCGCGTTTGTGATTGGACGTGATTGGACGAGAAAACGTCTGCGTGTCTAACTGCGTAAGTTCTTTCACTAATCGCTTCTGTTCGCATGAACTCAGTGTACAGGGTTCGGGACATTTTATGTGCAGTAAACATTAGAGTTTATTCCTTATATAAAACATTTTAGTGATTTCTCCACCAGATGCAGATGTTCCTCAGAATCTGAGAGAAGTGAAAGAGGAAGAATGTGGCAGTAAAAGTGTGAGTTACAGAGGAATAGTGCAACCACAAAAATCTGGAAAAGCAGTTTGGTCGAGTCGGCAGTTTCCTGGAGTTTAACGTGGAGTGAATGAGTGTGAGCGTATGAGTACGAGTATGAGTATATATGAGTATGAGTATGAGTATGATTATACGGATATGTGAATATAAGTATGAGTATATTAATATGAGTATATGGATATATGAGTATGAGTATATGAGTATGATTATACGGATATGTGAATATAAGTATGAGTATATGAGTATATCAATATGAGTATATGGATATATGAGTATGAGTATATGAGTATATTAATATGAGTATATGGATATATGAGTATGAGTATATTAATATGAGTATATGGATATATGAGTATGAGTATATTAATATGAGTATATGGATATATGAGTATGAGTATGAGTCTGTGCTGTGATCTCTCTGAATAACAAACAAAATGAGCAAATGAAAAATGAGAATAATTTTTTATGATGTATTTCTGGACACTGATGATGTCACTCGTGTTAATATATTGAGGTGAGTGTTCATGTGTCATGTTGAAGTTGTTTCTCGGCTCATATGAAGATCTTCAGTTTCACTGAATGAAGGAAAAATCATCAACTTTTGAAGACTTTCTTTCCAAAATGTTTGATATGCGATCGCTCATGGGTCTGAGTAATAACACACTCTGTCTGTTTCCATTCCACACCCCCGTGTTTAGAAAGGTTTCTGTTAAAAATGCGTTATTCATCGTGTCTGTTTTTAACAAAATGCAGTAAATCGTTGCAGAATTAAGCAATGAGCTTTCATTAACGTTTTTGGATCTTTAGATGATTTTGTGATCATATTTTGAGAAAGATTTTTGGCATAAAAGAAGAAAGGTTCTATAAAATGGAAAGAGAACATACGGGCCAAATTGATTATTTTCCCGTTCAGTAGGAGTAAATGATTGAATATTTAAATAACCAGTTGAACATTTGATTGTGTGTGCAAGACGGATTTTATTCTTCTGACTCGTAGCTTGTAAAGAAGCAAAACAAGCAGTTTACGCCACAGAAAAAAAGAAAAATCGTCCTCCATTCAGCTTCCCTGAGGTTATAACTGGCAGATGAAATTTAGGCTCCGCCCCTTTGGACCCAGGGATGTTTGTCACTTGGCAAAATCGGCTCTTGTCCTGACTTACTCGTGCTTCTGAGGATGTCCAGTCTCTCATTATGAGCTCCTACGCTCACGCTGCTGGTCTGGAGCCAGTGTGCTTCTGGTTTCCTTAAATTCCTTACAGGAAAAGATCTCCAAGAACATGCGGAGATGCCTACATATTCATTATTCCTGAAAAGAGCAGCACAGTGTTCCCGCTCTGACTCTGACTCTGACTCTGAGTCTCAGTCTCAGTCTCACTGCTGATGAAACGTAAAGGAAGCATTTAGCACACAAGCGCTCTGAAAGTTGATTTTAATGTACACTTTTGTTAGCTTGACATTTGCTGTGCTGAATTTGATAAATGAAGCGAGCTGATTGGTGGAGACTACGCCGCTGTGATTTCTCCTCTAATGAGCGCTCGATGCCAGCCGCACGTCACTTCATGTTTACGCTTTCGGTTTCAGCCTGACTGATGATTTTTCACGTCTTCCATTCCCACGTTGTTTGTTATTTTCCTTCAGACTCTGAGTAAAGTTTATACAGCGAGGATTAAACCCAGAACTTCCATTCTGCATGGACATCTGATCTTCAGAGCGGAAAGACTTCGCTGGAAAAAAACCCACAGAAATCTTTCCAAAGGAAAGAAAAACTTAGAACAGAAATACAGAAATAGACCAGGGGGTAATTAATTAGATGGGTAAGTAGGCAGATAAGTAAAACATTACGAGAGAAGTAGGCAATTAGGCAATTAGGCAGAGAGGAAAGTGGGTGGGTAGATAAGGCTTTAGGTAGTTAGGCAACTAGTTAGCTGGGTGAATAGGTCGTTAGTTAAGTACTTAGGTAGGTAGACAGACAGGACAGTCAGGAGGTAGGTGGGTTGGAATGTAAGCAAGTAAGTATGTAAGTAATTAGATGGAGGAAGTGATGGAGGAAGAATGTGATGGAGGAAGAATGTGATGGAGGAAGAATGTGATGGAGGGAGTGATGGAGGGGTGATGGAGGAAGAAAGTGATGGAGGGAGTGATGGAGGGAGTGATGGAGGAAGAAAGTGATGGAGGAAGAAAGTGATGGAGGAAACTGTGGTAGAAAGTGAACAGGCTTTAAACTCATTGTGGAGGTAAAATCTGTGAAACACATTAAAGGGCGTGCGGGTCACTGCCAGTCTGAACTCCCGAGATCTGAACAGACTAAACAGGAAATTCAACAAACACCATTAACCACACTGTCACACACACACAGATACACACACACACACACTGACACAGACACACACAGATACACACACACACACACACACACACACTGACACAGACACACACAGATACACACACACACACACTGTCACACACACACAGATACACACACACACACTGACACAGACACACACAGATACACACACAGATACACACACACACACACACACACTGACACACAGATACACACACACACAGATACACACACACACACACTGACACACACACACACACTGACACAGACACACACAGATACACACACACACACACACACACACTGACACACAGATACACACACACACAGATACACACACACACACACACTGACACACAGACACACACAGATACACACACACACACACACACACACACACTGACACACAGATACACACACACACACTGACACAGACACACACAGATACACACACACACACTGACACACAGACACACACAGATACACACACACACACACACAGATTCTCAGATTTTATTTTTACCTTTATTTACTCAGGTTCCAGCTCTGATATAAACCCAGAACATTAACCCTTTCTCTCATCACACACTGACCTTTACTAACACACGCAGTGACCGAGAGCAGTACAGTGTGTTCTGATTGGCTGAGAGCAGTACAGTGTGCTCTGATTGGCTGAGAGCAGTACAGTGTGTTTTGATTGGCTCAGAGCAGTACAGTGTGTTCTGATTGGCTGAGAGCAGTACAGTGTGCTCTGATTGGCTGAGAGCAGTACAGTGTGCTCTGATTGGCTGAGAGCAGTACAGTGTGCTCTGATTGGCTGAGAGCAGTACAGTGTGCTCTGATTGGCTGAGAGCAGTACAGTGTGTTCTGATTGGCTGAGAGCAGTACAGTGTGTTCTGATTGGCTGAGAGCAGTACAGTGTGTTCTGATTGGCTGAGAGCAGTACAGTGTGTTCTGATTGGCTGAGAGCAGTACAGTGTGTTCTGATTGGCTGAGAGCAGTACAGTGTGTTCTGATTACAGATATATAAACAGTAAATGAGTAGGAACACGTGATAATCTGTGAATAAACTGAGAGAAGTGAAAGTAAAGCACTCAGCAGTGTGTGAAGTGAAGATTCGGGTTCGTGTGAGGATTTCTCTCGCAGATAAACGCTAGATTTCAAATCACAGATTCTTGAAGAATAAGATCAGAGATTGGATAACTGAAGAAATGCTCTGACTTCATGGTTATGATTTAAAATTTCAAACACACTGAGGTTATAAAACGTGCTGTACATGACTGAAGGAAGTTTCAGTTGTAGCTACTCGTTGCTGCGTTGTTTTGACATCTGCTTACCATTTAAAATATTTAGTTATTGGCCGAGGATGCTAATAAGAACCAGGGTGCTAAGTCTCACTGACTGGAACAAAGTAGGAGATGCTGAAAAAAAAAAAAAAAAAGTGAGTGAGAGAGAGAAAGAGAGAAAGCGAGAGAGAAAAAGAGAGAGGAAAAAATCAGAGACACGTTGGTCCGATTCTCCAATTATTTCTGAGAAGAGACAGATCTGGAAGAGGGTTCGGAAAAACACATGAAGTCGATTAAGGGCAGAGTAATCACATCATTCAGTCTAAACCCGGAAAACACACACACACACACACACACACACACACGCACACACGCGGGTCTTAAAGAGGCGTACGGCTGTGTCCCAAACGCCAGAGAGAAGAGTTCTAACTAGAACAATGTTCTAACAAGTAGCACGTGTCTGTAGTGTGCGGATTGGAACAGAGAGAGATTCCGCATCACAGAGACGAGTCGCGAGGAAAGAGACGTCGGAACGTCGTGACATCGTAGCCTCATCGCTAATTAGTGTATGAGTTAGCGTTCTGTATCCGTGCTTCTGTAATCTGTTAATCAGCTGCTCGAAGCGGAGTTACTGTTACCACACAGACGCTGATTATTCTCCTCTAACAGCACGTCCCCAAGTGCTTTATTCCTCTCACAAGACAAAAAAAAAAACGCAAAGAAGCGTAAACTCCTCTGTCCTGAAGATGTTGAAAAACTTACAGTTACGGCTTTACCTCTGACTGTTACAAAGCGCTGACACTGGAGACTCCTTCCATACACGTTACATAAATCTCAATCACAGTCCAGAACTCAGCAGCGCTGTGAAGAAAAGCTACACAAGGTTCTAGCTCTCTTTAAGATTCCCTGTAAAACCCTACAACAGAAAAGGCTAAGAACGCTTCACGATCTTTTAGCGAATCTCTGATTTTAGTCACATTATTATTATTTTAAAATAAAAATCGCAGTGTGTTTTTTATGATTCCAGAAAGTTTCAGCTAATTCTCCATCAGTAAACTGACATTATATCAGTATGATTAGTTAGAACAATTCTTTAGGACAGAATGTAAACACAATGTTCTAGTTAATACACAACTTTTTTTTTACAATATAAAACGGCTAAATAGCGAAGGGTGATGCTGATGTAAACGGATTTTATAGGGACAGTAGAAGCGTAACTCGCCCTGCGACGTAACCCTCAGTGTTTGGAATCAGATTTATTTTGCAGATGAAGACTTTTTTTTTTAAATGACTTTTTTTTCCTGAAATTTTTGGCTGTACTTTTTGAAATCGAGTTTCTTCCCAAATCTGTCATGTGAAACAAACACTGATTTTTTTTCTTTTTTAATAAGCACCTGGTTTAACTCATCCAATTTTCTTCTGTTTTTATTCCTCATGAATATTTTTTATTATTAATAATCTTTTTTTTTCCATGGTGTATTATTTTGCTGTGAGAAGTGTTCGAGTGTTTCACACTGCACGCATCTACCTTGCTTTCTTATTTACTCTAAATAAAAAGTCATTTTAGATTTTTTAGAAGTTTTTTTTATCTTACTTTATAATATCTGTAGATTCTTGTTCTGTATAAAATCTTTTTGGCTCCAAAATCCAAAAATAAAGTGATTTTATAATAAATGTCATTTCTATTTCTAAGTTTAAACATTGGCCACGGCACATACTGATATTTAGCTAATTTTCTTCTATTATTATATCAATTTATTCAGATTTTATTTTCATTTTCATTACTCTGGTTTTCTTATCATGAATCAATATTCATTTTTTCTTCTCATTCTGACTTTCTTCCATTTTTTAAAAAAAGAAAGGAAAGGAAAGGAACTAAAGCTTTAACAAGGAAAAGAAAAGATACTAATCCCTGTGAGAAAATAATTCTAAAATATACAGACAGTCAAATGCTGAACTAGATTTAAAAAATTACAGAATATAATATAAATAATAATGTGTGAGTGTGTTTCCTCTTCACAGCTGTTATAAAATGAATAAAAGAAAAAGAAATCGGAGGCTGGCGAGTGTAAATGCAGCTGATCGCGAGTCTGAAGCCGGGATCTGCTCAAGTCTTCCAGCTGAAATGTACATATTTACAGTGCAGGAATATCAGCTAAAGGAATTTTCCTCCCAGTCGCTCTGTATAAACTCCAGATGGTGCGAGTTTCTGGCTGAGAGCTGAAAGTGAAAAATCTCAGAAAGGTGGATGTGAAGAGCACGAAACACTCATCAGCAAGGAGGAGAAAATAATAAAAACCTGAAAATAATCACAGAGCACGTGCAAAAAAACGACTGCAGAAAGATTCACTCTGAGAGGAAAGAGAGAGAGAGAGAGAGAGAGAAGAGAAGAGAAGAGAAGAGAAGAGAAGAGAAAAAAGAGAGAAGAGAAAGAGAGCGAGAGAAGAGAAGAGAAGAGAAGAGAGAAGAGAAAGAGAGAAGAGAAGAGAGAAAAGAGAAAGAGAGAGAGAAGAGGAGAGAGAGCGAGAGAAGAGAGGAGAGAGATGAGAAGAGAGAGAGAGAAGAGAGAAAAGAGAGAAAGAAGAGAGGAGAGAGACGAGAAGAAAAGAGAAGAGAGAAAAGAGAGAGAGAGAGAGAGAGAGAGGAATGTTTGATGTTAGGTGGAATTACACACACAGGGTAATAATCTCACAGAATCGCAGACGCTTCTCTCTCTCAGGGTGAAAATCATTCAAAAATGTTTTTCTCTTTAATGTGGTCTTTAAAATTACACACATTATACACAGCTTTTACACACACACACACACACACACACAACAGCACACACACACACACACACACAACAGCACACACACAAACGTTAAAGACATGAAGAAAGATGTTAGTGTGTTGAAAGATAAATTGATAGAAAACAGAAAAAACAAACAAAGAATCAAAGAAGCAAAAGAAAAGAAAGAATGAGAGGCAGGATGTGATTATAGAAGAAAGAACGAAAGAAAGAAAGAAAAAGACAAAATAGAGTGAAAGAAATAAAGAAACTTCCATCAAGTATATGTGTGTGTGTGTGTGTGTGTGTGTGTGTGTGTGTGTGTGTGTGAATCGAAGCTGCTGATTGGTCGGTTGCTGTGACGCATGTTATGACATCATCAGTGTGTCTGAGTTTCACATTTTAATCTGTTTAAACTGTATAAAGTTAATAACAATGATAAATTAAAAAGTAAAACTGCAGAGCATGTGTGTGTGTGCATGTGTGTGCGCGCGCGTGTGTGTGCGCGTGTGTGCATGTGTGTGTGTGTGCATGTGTGTGTGCGTGTGTGTGTGTGTGTGGGCGTGTGTGTGTGTGTGTGCATGTGTGTATTTGTGTGTGTGCGTGTGTGTGTGTGGGCGTGTGTGTGTGCATGTGAGTGTGTGTGCAAAGTTTATTAAAATTATAAATTAAAATGTAAAACTGCACAGCGTGTGTGTGTGTGCATATGTGTGTGTAGGTGTGTGTGAGTGTAGGGGTGTGTGTATGTGCATGTGCATGTGAAGGTGTGTGTGTGTGCATGTAGGTGTGTGCTTGTTTGTGCAGGTGTGAAGGCGTGTGCATATGTATGTGTGTGTGTGTGTATGTGTATGTGTGTGTATGTGTGTGTATGTGCAGGTGTGAAGGCATGTGTATATGTATGTGTGTGTGTAGGTGTATGTGTGTGTGTGTGTGTGTGTATGTGTGTGTGTATGTGCGTGTGTGTGTGTGTGTATGTGTGTGTGTGTAGGTGTGTGTATGTGTATGTGCATGTGTGTGTGTGTAGGTGTGTGTGTGTGTGTAGGTGTGTGTGTGTGTGAAATGGCTTTAAATCCCTGATGTGATATTATTTGGTTTTCTGCACCTGGCCTCGTCAGATTTTCCGTTTCTGCAGTTTTTCGTTAGAGTCGTTTTGATTTTATTTCCATTTTTCATCCATTGTGTAATTTTTTTTTCTCCTGTTGTGAACATTAAAGTGTTTAATGCTGAACACACCCACTCGCATTTCTCCTTTTACTGAAACACACAAATCCAGTGTCGTGTAAAACGAGTGTTTTTGACATTAGGAGATTTTTTAGGAGAAATCCGCAGATTTTTATTGCCGTTTATTTCCAGCTCCTCGGTATTCAATTCAATTCAATTTTATTTGTATAGCGCTTTTAACAATGGACATTGTCACAAAGCAGCTTTACAGAAATAAATGGATTCACAAAAATATATTGTAAATATTTAAATTTATCACTGTGAATTTATCCCTAATGAGTGAGCCAGTGGCGACGGTGGCAAGGAAAAACTCCCCGAGATGATATGAGGAAGAAACCTTGAGAGGAACCAGGCTCAAAAGGGAACCCATCCTCATCTGGGTGCAACGGATAGTGCAATTATAAATAAATCCCTTCTATTGTGTACTATATGGACAAATAGTGCAATTGTGCAACCAATAAATTCATCACAGTATTTGCAAGAGTATAGCTGCGCTTTCTCCACACGGCCTTCAGGAGAACTCCTTCAACATACGCAAGCTATACGAATGTGTGTATGGAGTATATTTATATGTATATATTTATATGTAGTATATGAATATGTATATGTTATATATGTATATGTAGTATATTTATATGCAGTATATGAGTATGTATATGGAGAATACGTATATGTATATATTTATATGTAGTATATGAGTATGTATATGAATATTTATATGTTGTATATGAATATTTATATGTATATATGTATATGTAGTATATGTATATAAGTGTGTTTCTGTGAACAGTTGCATCATGGAGGCTGTAAAGTTTGTGGTGTGTGTCTGTGTGTGTGTGTGTGTGTGTGTGTGTGTCAGGCGACAGTACAAGTGTACAGTGGATGTTACAGATTAGAGAGAAAGTTTGTGAGTGGAGGAGCGAATAAATCAGATCTGGAAACAATTAGTGTGCGGGAAGAGCGTTTCCTCGTTTCCTGAGCTGGAATTTTTTTCTCCATAAAGACTGTCATTGTTTCCACGGCCTTTTGATAAGACAGCCGAGTTTTCACTCTGAGATTCGCTTAATGTCCATGATTACTCAAACACACACACACTCACACTCACACAGAGAGAGAGAGAGAGAGAGAGAGAGATCTGGTGTTGATTAATTCTCTATAACAGCAGCTCTGACAGTAGTGCAGGTTTATATTAATGCGCTCGCTCTAATACGTTATCGTTTCTATAGTAACAGCTCCTTCACAGGGACGTGTACAGCGACGCTCCACATAAAGAGATTTTTGATTGTTTATATGGTGAAGTTTTCTGTAAGGAGATGTTTGTTTAATATTTATGGAAGGAGTCTCCAGTGTCAGCGCTTTGTAACAGTCAGAGGTAAAGCTGTAACTGTAAGTTTTGCGACATCTTCAGGACAGAGGAGTTTACGCTGCTTTGCGGTTTCTCAGTAGCATGTGTAACAAGCTGCGTTTATTTTTCTCTTATTAACTTCAGGAGAGAGAATAAAGAGACTCTGGTGAGGGAACCAGTGTTTATAGCTGCTATAACGTAAGCGAGAACAGGAGATGACTTGTTTGCGAATGTTACTATAATTGGATAAAAATTCTGAGGTGTCGTTCTTTAATAAATAAAAAGCTGCTGTGGTATCAGATGGAGGAATAAACCAGTTTGGGGCTTTGCTGTTACAGGAAATATTCATCTGTAGGTCTTATGGGAAATACTCGTCCTCCTTCACCAGACGTGACCTTCGCTCATACGCTTTTCGTTATACATGATGTGTGTGTACAGAGTGTGTGTTCAGCTGTAATGCTGTAATCAGCAGCGTAACGTCACACAGCAAAGCTTCAGTCAGCGGTACAAAACCCCAAACCGCCATTTCTTTAAATAAAAACGTCCAACACGCACTTAATGACGGTTTAGAGTTTCTATAAAGTACGGGTTCACGCACCAGAGACGCTCAGACTCAACTTTTAAAAAAAAAACTTTATTTTCTTTCAAAACAGGGATTTGTCTTTGATGCAGCTCAAAGAAGCACAACATATGATTAAAGAAAAGAATAATATTTGTGTGTGTGTGTGTGTGTGTGTGTGTGTGTATTCGTTTGTCATTCAGCCATCAAGTGCCAAAGAAAAGATCACTTAGCACACACACACACACACACACACACACACACGCAGTGTGTTAAGTCAGTGAGTGTAGTGCACACTTCCACACAACCGCTCTCTGAAATTTGAACATCGCTCTTTCTTTTTCCTCTCACTTTTCATTCCTTTCATTCCTCAAGAAGGAAAAAAAAGAAAGAAAACATGGAGGATGTGTAAGAAATGTGATTGTGTAGGACGCCCCCTAGTGGACTCAAGTGTGAACACACCCCTGATTTATTCTCTCATTCTGTCTCTGTGTCTCAGGGCCAGTGTGGAATTCACATCACCGCAGCAGATTAAAAATAAATAAATAAATAAATTAATTAATTAATTAATAAAAATAATAATAATAAAATATTGTGGATTAGTGAAGAGCATGATAATACATTTCTTTTCAGTGTTTTTCTGTATCATATCCCTGGTAAATATTTAAACATTACAAAAAATAATCATCTTCAAACAATTCTTCTTGCATCATGTTTTAATTATAAACACATAAACACACTTTACTTTCATTCCCCTTGTTGATTTTCTCTATTTACTGTAAAAATATAGCTAAAAGTTAAAATGATTAAAAATTCACAGCTGGTTTTAGTAAGACTAAATGAGGTGCATGTTTTTAAAGAATGAATGATACTGAACTCTAAAGTAACATTTCACCTCCTGCCTCTAGATGGCGCTGCTGCACCTTTTCACTTTCTCCACATTTATTCCAAATCCAGGTATGGCACAGAGGCAGGGCAACAAAATGAAACACACACTTTAAATCAGTCACATGATGCCTCTTCTAGTTAGATTTAAATCTTATGTTAGTCTAAATTAATTCCACCTAGAAGACAATATAGCAGCAGAAGAGGATTAAAATACGCTAAAATAAATAATTATACAGATGTACAAAAGTGTAGAGAATATATACACAGAATATAGATCACGTGCAAACTGGGACAGGTTACATACAGGTTACATACAGGTTACATACAGGTCATATGCAGGTTATATGCAGGTTATATGGTTATATGCAGGTTATATGCAGGTTATATGCAGGTTACATGCAGGTTATATGCAGGTTACATGTAGGTTATATGCAGGTTATATGCAAGTTGTATGCAGGTTATATGCAGGTTGTATGCAGGTTGTATGCAGGTTATATGCAGGTTATATGGTTATATGCAGGTTATATGTAGGTTATATGCAGGTTATATGCAGGTTATATGCAGGTTGTATGCAGGTTATATGCAGGTTATATGCAGGTTGTATGCAGGTTATATGCAGGTTATATGCAGGTTGTATGCAGGTTGTATGGTTATATGCAGGTTATATGTAGGTTATATGCAGGTTATATGCAGGTTATATGCAGGTTATATGCAGGTTGTATGCAGGTTATATGCAGGTTATATGCAGGTTGTATGCAGGTTATATGCAGGTTATATGCAGGTTATATGGTTATATGCAGGTTATATGTAGGTTATATGCAGGTTACATGCAGGTTATATGCAGGTTATATGTAGGTTATATGCAGGTTATATGCAGGTTGTATGGTTATATGCAGGTTATATGCAGGTTATATGCAGGTTACATGTAGGTTATATGCAGGTTACATGCAGGTTATATGCAGGTTGTATGCAGGTTATATGCAGGTTATATGCAGGTTGTATGCAGGTTGTATGCAGGTTATATGCAGGTTGTATGCAGGTTATATGCAGGTTATATGGTTATATGCAGGTTATATGTAGGTTATATGCAGGTTATATGCAGGTTATATGCAGGTTACATGCAGGTTATATGCAGGTTATATGCAGGTTATATGCAGGTTGTATGCAGGTTATATGCAGGTTATATGCAGGTTACATGCAGGTTATATGCAGGTTATATGCAGGTTGTATGCAGGTTATATGCAGGTTATATGCAGGTTGTATGCAGGTTGTATGCAGGTTATATGCAGGTTATATGGTTATATGCAGGTTATATGCAGGTTACATGCAGGTTATATGCAGGTTATATGCAGGTTGTATGCAGGTTATATGCAGGTTATATGCAGGTTATATGCAGGTTGTATGCAGGTTATATGCAGGTTACATGTAGGTTATATGCAGGTTATATGCAGGTTGTATGCAGGTTATATGCAGGTTATATGCAGGTTGTATGCAGGTTGTATGCAGGTTATATGCAGGTTGTATGCAGGTTATATGCAGGTTATATGGTTATATGCAGGTTATATGTAGGTTATATGCAGGTTATATGCAGGTTATATGCAGGTTATATGCAGGTTACATACAGGTCATATGCAGGTTATATGCAGGTTATATGGTTATATGCAGGTTATATGTAGGTTATATGCAGGTTATATGCAGGTTATATGTAGGTTATATGCAGGTTATATGCAGGTTATATGGTTATATGCAGGTTAAATGCAGGTTATATGCAGGTTATATGCAGGTTATATGCAGGTTACATGCAGGTTATATGCAGGTTATATGGTTATATGCAGGTTATATGCAGGTTATATGCAGGTTACATGCAGGTTATATGCAGGTTATATGGTTATATGCAGGTTATATGTAGGTTATATGCAGGTTATATGCAGGTTATATGCAGGTTACATACAGGTCATATGCAGGTTACATGCAGGTTATATGGTTATATGCAGGTTATATGTAGGTTATATGCAGGTTATATGCAGGTTATATGTAGGTTATATGCAGGTTATATGCAGGTTATATGGTTATATGCAGGTTAAATGCAGGTTATATGCAGGTTATATGCAGGTTATATGCAGGTTACATGCAGGTTATATGCAGGTTATATGGTTATATGCAGGTTATATGCAGGTTATATGCAGGTTACATGCAGGTTATATGCAGGTTATATGGTTATATGCAGGTTACATGTAGGTTATATGCAGGTTATATGCAGGTTATATGCAGGTTATATGCAGGTTGTATGCAGGTTATATGCAGGTTGTATGGTTATATGCAGATTACATGCAGGTTATATGGTTATGTGCAGGTTATATGCAGGTTATATGCTGGTTATATGGTTATATGCAGGTTACATGCAGGTTATATGCAGGTTATATGCAGGTTATATGCAGGTTACATGCAGGTTACATGCAGGTTATATGCAGGTTATATGATTATATGCAGGTTATATGCAGGTTATATGGTTATATGCAGGTTATATGCAGGTCATATGCAGGTTATATGCAGGTTGTATGCAGGTTACATGCAGGTTACATGCAGGTTGTATGGTTATATGCAGGTTATATGCAGGTTATATGGTTATGTGCAGGTTGTATGCAGGTTATATGCAGGTTATATGGTTTTATGCAGGTTACATGCAGGTTATATGCAGGTTATATGATTATATGCAGGTTATATGCAGGTTATATGCAGGTTATATGGTTATATGTAGGTTATATGCAGGTTATATGCAGGTTGTATGCAGGTTACATGCAGGTTGTATGGTTATATGCAGGTTATATGCAGGTTATATGGTTGTATGCAGGTTACATGCAGGTTATATGCAGGTTATATGGTTATATGCAGGTTATATGTAGGTTATATGCAGGTTACATGCAGGTTATATGCAGGTTATATGCAGGTTACATGTAGGTTATATGCAGGTTATATGCAGGTTATATGCAGGTTGTATGCAGGTTATATGCAGGTTATATGGTTATATGCAGGTTATATGTAGGTTATATGCAGGTTATATGCAGGTTACATGTAGGTTATATGCAGGTTATATGCAGGTTACATGTAGGTTATATGCAGGTTATATGCAGGTTATATGCAGGTTGTATGGTTATATGCAGGTTACATGCAGGTTATATGGTTATGTGCAGGTTATATGCAGGTTATATGCAGGTTATATGGTTATATGCAGGTTATATGCAGGTTATATGCAGGTTATATGCAGGTTATATGCAGGTTACATGTAGGTTATATGCAGGTTATATGCAGGTTATATGCAGGTTATATGCAGGTTGTATGCAGGTTGTATGCAGGTTGTATGGTTATATGCAGGTTACATGCAGGTTATATGGTTATGTGCAGGTTATATGCAGGTTATATGCTGGTTATATGGTTATATGCAGGTTACATGCAGGTTATATGCAGGTTATATGCAGGTTATATGCAGGTTACATGCAGGTTATATGCAGGTTCTATGATTATATGCAGGTTATATGCAGGTTATATGGTTATATGCAGGTTATATGCAGGTCATATGCAGGTTATATGCAGGTTGTATGCAGGTTACATGCAGGTTACATGCAGGTTATATGGTTTTATGCAGGTTACATGCAGGTTATATGCAGGTTATATGATTATATGCAGGTTATATGCAGGTTATATGGTTATATGTAGGTTATATGCAGGTTATATGCAGGTTGTATGCAGGTTACATGCAGGTTACATGCAGGTTGTATGGTTATATGCAGGTTATATGCAGGTTATATGGTTGTATGCAGGTTACATGCAGGTTATATGCAGGTTATATGGTTATATGCAGGTTATATGTAGGTTATATGCAGGTTACATGCAGGTTATATGCAGGTTATATGCAGGTTACATGTAGGTTATATGCAGGTTATATGCAGGTTGTATGCAGGTTATATGCAGGTTGTATGGTTATATGCAGGTTACATGCAGGTTATATGGTTATGTGCAGGTTATATGCAGGTTATATGCTGGTTATATGGTTATATGCAGGTTACATGCAGGTTATATGCAGGTTATATGCAGGTTATATGCAGGTTATATGCAGGTCATATGCAGGTTATATGCAGGTTGTATGCAGGTTGTATGCAGGTTATATGCAGGTTGTATGCAGGTTATATGCAGGTTATATGGTTATATGCAGGTTATATGTAGGTTATATGCAGGTTATATGCAGGTTATATGCAGGTTATATGCAGGTTACATACAGGTCATATGCAGGTTATATGCAGGTTATATGGTTATATGCAGGTTATATGTAGGTTATATGCAGGTTATATGCAGGTTATATGTAGGTTATATGCAGGTTATATGCAGGTTATATGGTTATATGCAGGTTAAATGCAGGTTATATGCAGGTTATATGCAGGTTATATGCAGGTTACATGCAGGTTATATGCAGGTTATATGGTTATATGCAGGTTATATGCAGGTTATATGCAGGTTACATGCAGGTTATATGCAGGTTATATGGTTATATGCAGGTTACATGTAGGTTATATGCAGGTTATATGCAGGTTATATGCAGGTTATATGCAGGTTGTATGCAGGTTATATGCAGGTTGTATGGTTATATGCAGGTTACATGCAGGTTATATGGTTATGTGCAGGTTATATGCAGGTTATATGCTGGTTATATGGTTATATGCAGGTTACATGCAGGTTATATGCAGGTTATATGCAGGTTATATGCAGGTTACATGCAGGTTACATGCAGGTTATATGCAGGTTATATGATTATATGCAGGTTATATGCAGGTTATATGGTTATATGCAGGTTATATGCAGGTCATATGCAGGTTATATGCAGGTTGTATGCAGGTTACATGCAGGTTACATGCAGGTTGTATGGTTATATGCAGGTTATATGCAGGTTATATGGTTATGTGCAGGTTGTATGCAGGTTATATGCATGTTATATGGTTTTATGCAGGTTACATGCAGGTTATATGCAGGTTATATGATTATATGCAGGTTATATGCAGGTTATATGCAGGTTATATGGTTATATGTAGGTTATATGCAGGTTATATGCAGGTTGTATGCAGGTTACATGCAGGTTGTATGGTTATATGCAGGTTATATGCAGGTTATATGGTTGTATGCAGGTTACATGCAGGTTATATGCAGGTTATATGGTTATATGCAGGTTATATGTAGGTTATATGCAGGTTACATGCAGGTTATATGCAGGTTATATGCAGGTTACATGTAGGTTATATGCAGGTTATATGCAGGTTATATGCAGGTTGTATGGTTATATGCAGGTTACATGCAGGTTATATGGTTATGTGCAGGTTATATGCAGGTTATATGCTGGTTATATGGTTATATGCAGGTTATATGCAGGTTATATGCAGGTTATATGCAGGTTACATGTAGGTTATATGCAGGTTATATGCAGGTTATATGCAGGTTATATGCAGGTTGTATGCAGGTTATATGCAGGTTGTATGGTTATATGCAGGTTATATGCAGGTTGTATGCAGGTTACATGCAGGTTACATGCAGGTTGTATGGTTATATGCAGGTTATATGCAGGTTATATTGTTATATGTAGGTTATATGCAGGTTATATGCAGGTTGTATGCAGGTTACATGCAGGTTGTATGGTTATATGCAGGTTATATGCAGGTTATATGGTTGTATGCAGGTTACATGCAGGTTATATGCAGGTTATATGGTTATATGCAGGTTATATGTAGGTTATATGCAGGTTACATGCAGGTTATATGCAGGTTATATGCAGGTTACATGTAGGTTATATGCAGGTTGTATGCAGGTTATATGCAGGTTGTATGGTTATATGCAGGTTACATGCAGGTTATATGGTTATGTGCAGGTTATATGCAGGTTATATGCTGGTTATATGGTTATATGCAGGTTATATGCAGGTTATATGCAGGTTATATGCAGGTTACATGTAGGTTATATGCAGGTTATATGCAGGTTATATGCAGGTTATATGCAGGTTGTATGCAGGTTATATGCAGGTTGTATGGTTATATGCAGGTTACATGCAGGTTATATGGTTATGTGCAGGTTATATGCAGGTTATATGCTGGTTATATGGTTATATGCAGGTTACATGCAGGTTATATGCAGGTTATATGCAGGTTATATGCTTATATGCAGGTTATATGCTGGTTATATGGTTATATGCAGGTTACATGCAGGTTATATGCAGGTTATATGCAGGTTATATGCAGGTTACATGCAGGTTATATGCAGGTTCTATGATTATATGCAGGTTATATGCAGGTTATATGGTTATATGCAGGTTATATGCAGGTCATATGCAGGTTATATGCAGGTTGTATGCAGGTTACATGCAGGTTACATGCAGGTTATATGGTTTTATGCAGGTTACATGCAGGTTATATGCAGGTTATATGGTTATATGTAGGTTATATGCAGGTTATATGCAGGTTGTATGCAGGTTACATGCAGGTTACATGCAGGTTGTATGGTTATATGCAGGTTATATGCAGGTTATATGGTTGTATGCAGGTTACATGCAGGTTATATGCAGGTTATATGGTTATATGCAGGTTATATGTAGGTTATATGCAGGTTACATGCAGGTTATATGCAGGTTACATGTAGGTTATATGCAGGTTATATGCAGGTTATATGCAGGTTGTATGGTTATATGCAGGTTATATGCAGGTTGTATGGTTATATGCAGGTTACATGCAGGTTATATGGTTATGTGCAGGTTATATGCAGGTTATATGCTGGTTATATGCTGGTTATATGGTTATATGCAGGTTACATGCAGGTTATATGCAGGTTATATGCAGGTTATATGCAGGTTACATGCAGGTTACATGCAGGTTATATGCAGGTTATATGATTATATGCAGGTTACATGCAGGTTATATGCAGGTCATATGCAGGTTATATGCAGGTTGTATGCAGGTTACATGCAGGTTACATGCAGGTTGTATGGTTATATGCAGGTTATATCCAGGTTATATGCAGGTTATATGGTTATGTGCAGGTTGTATGCAGGTTATATGCAGGTTATATGGTTTTATGCAGGTTACATGCAGGTTATATGCAGGTTATATGATTATATGCAGGTTATATGCAGGTTATATGCAGGTTATATGGTTATATGTAGGTTATATGCAGGTTGTATGCAGGTTACATGCAGGTTACATGCAGGTTGTATGGTTATATGCAGGTTATGTGCAGGTTGTATGCAGGTTATATGCAGGTTATATGCAGGTTATTTGGTTATATGTAGGTTATATGCAGGTTACATGCAGGTTATATGCAGGTTATATGCAGGTTACATGTAGGTTATATGCAGGTTATATGCAGGTTACATGCAGGTTATATGGTTATATGCAGGTTATATGCATGTTACATGTAGGTTATATGCAGGTTATATGCAGGTTACATGTAGGTTATATGCAGGTTATATGCAGGATATATGCAGGTTATATGCTGGTTATATGGTGATGTGCAGGTTATATGCAGGTTATATGCAGGTTATATGGTTATATGCAGGTTACATGCAGGTTATATGCAGGTTATATGATTATATGCAGGTTATATGCAGGTTATATGGTTATATGCAGGTTATATGCAGGTTACATGCAGGTTATATGCAGGTTATATGCAGGTTATATGCAGGTTATATGCAGGTTATATGCAGGTTATTTGGTTATATGTAGGTTATATGCAGGTTACATGCAGGTTATATGCAGGTTATATGCAGGTTATATGCAAGTTATATGGTTATGTGCAGGTTATATGCAGGTTATATGCAGGTTATATGCTGGTTATATGGTTATATGCAGGTTATATGCAGGTTATATGGTGATGTGCAGGTTATATGTAGGATATCTGGTGATGTGCAGGTTATATGCAGGTTATATGCAGGTCATATGCTGGTTATATGGTTATATGCAGGTTATATGCAGGTCATATGCAGGTTATATGCAGGTTGTATGCAGGTTACATGCAGGTTACATGCAGGTTGTATGGTTATATGCAGGTTATATCCAGGTTATATGCAGGTTATATGGTTTTATGCAGGTTACATGCAGGTTATATGCAGGTTATATGGTTATGTGCAGGTTGTATGCAGGTTATATGCAGGTTATATGGTTTTATGCAGGTTACATGCAGGTTATATGCAGGTTATATGATTATATGCAGGTTATATGCAGGTTATATGCAGGTTATATGGTTATATGTAGGTTATATGCAGGTTGTATGCAGGTTACATGCAGGTTACATGCAGGTTGTATGGTTATATGCAGGTTATGTGCAGGTTGTATGCAGGTTATATGCAGGTTATATGCAGGTTATTTGGTTATATGTAGGTTATATGCAGGTTACATGCAGGTTATATGCAGGTTATATGCAGGTTACATGTAGGTTATATGCAGGTTATATGCAGGTTACATGCAGGTTATATGGTTATATGCAGGTTATAAGCATGTTACATGTAGGTTATATGC
The DNA here is from genome assembly GCF_027358585.1 of Pangasianodon hypophthalmus. NCBI lineage: Eukaryota > Metazoa > Chordata > Actinopteri > Siluriformes > Pangasiidae > Pangasianodon > Pangasianodon hypophthalmus. The sequence continues at coordinate 20,889,067 of NC_069730.1, read as the reverse complement.
AGGTTATATGCAGGTTACATGTAGGTTATATGCAGGTTATATGCAGGATATATGCAGGTTATATGCTGGTTATATGGTGATGTGCAGGTTATATGCAGGTTATATGCAGGTTATATGGTTATATGCAGGTTACATGCAGGTTATATGCAGGTTATATGATTATATGCAGGTTATATGCAGGTTATATGGTTATATGCAGGTTATATGCAGGTTACATGCAGGTTATATGCTGGTTATATGCAGGTTATATGCAGGTTATATGGTTATGTGCAGGTTATATGCAGGTTATATGCAGGTTATATGCAGGTTATTTGGTTATATGTAGGTTATATGCAGGTTACATGCAGGTTATATGCAGGTTATATGCAGGTTATATGCAAGTTATATGGTTATGTGCAGGTTATATGCAGGTTATATGCAGGTTATATGCAGGTTATATGGTGATGTGCAGGTTATATGTAGGATATCTGGTGATGTGCAGGTTATATGCAGGTTATATGCAGGTCATATGCTGGTTATATGGTTATATGCAGGTTATATGCAGGTTATATGGTTATGTGCAGGTTATATGCAGGTTATATGCAGGTTATATGCTGGTTATATGGTTATATGCAGGTTATATGCAGGTTATATGCAGGTTAGATGGTTAGATGCAGGTTATATGCAGGTTATATGCTGGTTATATGGTTAGATGCAGGTTATATGCAGGTTATATGCAGGTTATATGGTTATATGCAGGTTATATGCAGGTTATATGCTGGTTATATGGTTATATGCAGGTTATATGCAGGTTATATGGTGATGTGCAGGTTATATGCAGGTTATATGCTGGTTATATGGTTTTATGCAGGTGATATGCAGGTTATATGCAGGTTATATGGTTAGATGCAGGTTATATGCAGGTTATATGCAGGTTATATGGTTATATGCAGGTTATATGCAGGTTATATGCAAGTTATATGGTTATATGCAGGTTATATGCAGGTTATATGCTGGTTATATGGTTATATGCAGGTTATATGCAGGTTATATGGTGATGTGCAGGTTATATGCAGGATATATGGTGATGTGCAGGTTATATGCAGGTTATATGCTGGTTATATGGTTTTATGCAGGTGATATGCAGGTTATATGCAGGTTATATGGTTAGATGCAGGTTATATGCAGGTTATATGCAGGTTATATGGTTATATGCAGGTTATATGCAGGTTATATGCAGGTTATATGGTTATATGCAGGTTATATGCAGGTTATATGCAAGTTATATGGTTATATGCAGGTTATATGCAGGTTATATGCTGGTTATATGGTTATATGCAGGTTATATGCTGGTTATATGGTTATATGCAGGTTATATGGTTATGTGCAGGTTATATGCAGGTTATATGCTGGTTATATGGTTATATGCAGGTTATATGCAGGTTATATGGTGATGTGCAGGTTATATGCAGGTTATATGCAGGTTATTTGCAGGTTATATGGTTATATGCAGGTTATATGCAGGTTATATGCAGGTTATATGCTGGTTATATGGTTATATGCAGGTTATATGCAGGTTCTATGCAGGTTATATGGTTATATGCAGGTTATATGCAGGTTATATGCAGGATATATGCAGGTTATATCCAGGTTACATGCAGGTTATATGGTTATATGCAGGTTATATGCTGGTTATATGCAGGTTATATGCAGGTTATATGCAGGTTATATGGTTATGTGCAGGTTATATGCAGGTTATATGCAGGTTATATGCAGGTTATTTGGTTATATGTAGGTTATATGCAGGTTACATGCAGGTTATATGCAGGTTATATGCAGGTTATATGCAAGTTATATGGTTATGTGCAGGTTATATGCAGGTTATATGCAGGTTATATGCTGGTTATATGCAGGTTATATGGTGATGTGCAGGTTATATGTAGGATATCTGGTGATGTGCAGGTTATATGCAGGTTATATGCAGGTCATATGCTGGTTATATGGTTATATGCAGGTTATATGCAGGTTATATGGTTATGTGCAGGTTATATGCAGGTTATATGCAGGTTATATGCTGGTTATATGGTTATATGCAGGTTATATGCAGGTTATATGCAGGTTAGATGGTTAGATGCAGGTTATATGCAGGTTATATGCTGGTTATATGGTTAGATGCAGGTTATATGCAGGTTATATGCAGGTTATATGGTTATATGCAGGTTATATGCAGGTTATATGCTGGTTATATGGTTATATGCAGGTTATATGCAGGTTATATGGTGATGTGCAGGTTATATGCAGGTTATATGCTGGTTATATGGTTTTATGCAGGTGATATGCAGGTTATATGCAGGTTATATGGTTAGATGCAGGTTATATGCAGGTTATATGCAGGTTATATGGTTATATGCAGGTTATATGCAGGTTATATGCAAGTTATATGGTTATATGCAGGTTATATGCAGGTTATATGCTGGTTATATGGTTATATGCAGGTTATATGCAGGTTATATGGTGATGTGCAGGTTATATGCAGGATATATGGTGATGTGCAGGTTATATGCAGGTTATATGCTGGTTATATGGTTTTATGCAGGTGATATGCAGGTTATATGCAGGTTATATGGTTAGATGCAGGTTATATGCAGGTTATATGCAGGTTATATGGTTATATGCAGGTTATATGCAGGTTATATGCAGGTTATATGGTTATATGCAGGTTATATGCAGGTTATATGCAAGTTATATGGTTATATGCAGGTTATATGCAGGTTATATGCTGGTTATATGGTTATATGCAGGTTATATGCTGGTTATATGGTTATATGCAGGTTATATGGTTATGTGCAGGTTATATGCAGGTTATATGCTGGTTATATGGTTATATGCAGGTTATATGCAGGTTATATGGTGATGTGCAGGTTATATGCAGGTTATATGCAGGTTATTTGCAGGTTATATGGTTATATGCAGGTTATATGCAGGTTATATGCAGGTTATATGCTGGTTATATGGTTATATGCAGGTTATATGCAGGTTGTATGCAGGTTATATGGTTATATGCAGGTTATATGCAGGTTATATGCAGGATATATGCAGGTTATATCCAGGTTACATGCAGGTTATATGGTTATATGCAGGTTATATGCTGGTTATATGCAGGTTATATGCAGGTTATATCCAGGTTACATGCAGGTTATATGGTTATATGCAGGTTATATGCTGGTTATATGCAGGTTATATGCAGGTTATATCCAGGTTACATGCAGGTTATATGGTTATATGCAGGTTATATGCAGGTTATATGCAGATATATGCAGGTTATATGCAGGTTATATGGTTATATGCAGGTTATATGCAGGTTATATGGTTATGTGCAGGTTATTTGCAGGTTATATGCAGGTTATATGCAAGTTATATGGTTATGTGCAGGTTATATGCAGGTTATATGCAGGATATATGCAGGTTATTTGCAGGTTATATGGTGATGTGCAGGTTATATGGTTATATGCAGGTTGTATGGTTATATGCAGGTTATATGCAGGTTATATGGTTATGTTCAGGTTATATGGTTATATGCAGGTTATATGCAGGTTATATGCAGGATATATGCAGGTTATATGGTTATATGCAGGTTGTATGGTTATATGCAGGTTATATGCAGGTTATATGGTTATGTGCAGGTTATATGGTTATATGCAGGTTATAACAGTGTGCAGAAATGTCTGTGCAGCGTTCGACTGAACAAAATTCTTAAAGTGTGATGTTTATTCTCCAAGAAGCAGTGCAGAAAAATCTATGTGTCTTCTCATGTAGAGAAGTGATGTATAGAGTTGTATGTAGTTGGGAGTTGTATGGTTTTGTGCAGAGTTGTATGGAGTGTGTGCATGTGTGTGTGTGTGTGTGTGTGTGTGTGTGTGTGTATGGGGGGCGGGGTTAGTTCAGCATGAAATCTGGAGCAAATGATAAACTAATTTTACATTAACCAAGTATTTGTTTCCAAATAAAAGATTAACTTGAGCTCATCAGGTGGTTCTGGTCTGTCAAGGTTACACACACACACATGTCCTGATCTGTCCTTTATTTTCCTTATATGGTCAGTGTTTCCTGTTGTGATGGTAATTAATTGTTGTGACCTGTATCATGTGTGTGTTTGTAGCTTTAACAGAGTGCTGATGAAGAGCTGCAAGTGTGTTTAATGAGTGTGTAATTTAATTCACATGCGTACATGGGGTCTACACGACTGAATCCAGTTAACTTAACACAATATATTTTCATACATCCATCATAATTTGATAGATAGATAGATAGATAGATAGATAGATGGATAGATAGATAGATAGATAGATCACTTTATTCATCTCAGAGTGAATTCAGCTCTTACAGCACAGAGAGATTCAGCACTATAGTAAAAGTCATGTGTAACTCTCCGTGCTGCTGTAATCTGATCATGTATTTTCAACTCCCTGAATAAAGTCCGACGTCACGCTCTCTCTCCCGAGCTGAGGATGGAACGCAGGTCACTGGTGTTCTGCAACAGCTACAGGACTGTGCAAAACTCTTGGCACCCCCCCTCCCCCGCCCCTTTTTTTTTTTAGTACAAACTTTGTTATAGATGTTTATTTTCTGACTTCTACATTATTGATTCAGTACAAAAACATTTTAGATTCCAAACATTAGTTTTCCAGCACAGAATGAAATGTTACAGAAAAATGTTTGTATGTCAGTAAAGAAAGCAGCAGATTCCATAAGAGACACTTTTCAGATAAAAACATAATGAAGGCTGCTGGGTTTCGCTGCAGAAATAAGAAGCGAGTCGACAGTCAAAGTCTCCAGAAGAACTGTGGCTGCTTCTGCAAGATGCTCAGTAACACTTCCAGCTCATTTCCTTATAAAACTGCACACACTGCACCTCAGATACTGCTTTATTTATTTAAAGCGAAGGATCGTCACATTAAATACTGACTTTGTTTCATTTATTACTGTTTACTGCTCTTTATAGGATTTTTTTAATGTAGAAACATTTAATTTCATTATTTTTGAAGGCGTCTTTACTCTACAGCATTTCTTTACACGTGACTAAGACTTTTGCACTTTGTACTGTACATCATCACTACACCATTCTGCTCACACTCACGTTACATAATTCAGTCTAGTAATTACAAACCTGTTTAAATTATATTTTGCATAACTAATGAAATCACAGTTTGATGAGAAACTTAATATTTGTTATGTAAAATACACATAATATATAATATATTCTCTGAAATCTGACTGATTTTCAGTGAAGTTCACAAGTTCCTTAATTAGTTCTCTCGCTTGTTATTAGCTATTTAGTTCACTAGGTTATTTTAGTCCTTTAGTCTTTTGGTTCTTTGGTTCCAAAATTCCTTGTTTAGTTCCTTACTCTGTAGTTTTTAGAGTCTTTAGTGGTCTAGATAGATTCCTAGTAGTTTAGTGGTTTTAGTTCCTCTAAAGCTAAATACGTTAAGTTCCTATTTACTTAATGTTAGTTTCTTACTTCATTATTTCCCACAATAGTTTTTTAGTCCTTCAGTCCATTGATTCTTTGGTTCCCTAGTACTTTAGTAGCTTTCGATCAGCGACCAAATTTTGTAGTTTCTTAATTACTGAACTGAATTCTTAGTCATTTAGCTCTTAGGTTTGTTAGTTCCTTAATTAGTTGGTTTAGTTAACTGCATGGTTATAGTTATTTTACTTCCCAAGTTCCAAAGGTCCATATTTAGTTCCTTACTCTGTCGCTTATTTTAGTTTCATAGTGCCCTAGTCAGCTCTCTAGTACACTACTTTTAGTTCCTCAGCTACTTAATTCATTCCTAAATTCTTTATTTCCATAGTTCCTTAAATAGTTCCTTTTTTATTTAGTCCCCTACTTGAATTTTTATTTTATTTCCACAGTTCCTTATTTACTTGGTTATTTTTGTTCCTTATATTAATAGTTCTTTAGGATTTAGTTCTCTAGCTCATCAGTCCTTCAGTCCATCTGTTCTTTCTTTAGTTCCTTATTTCTTTATTTACTTAGTTATTTTCAGTTCTTTAGTTCCGGAGTTCTTTAGGACTTTTAGTTCCTCACCTGATAAAGTCTTTAGTTCCCTGGATTCATGATTAGATTATTTGTGCTTTAGTTTCATAGTTCATTATTTGTTCAGTTCCACTGTTCCATAAATAGTTGCTTATAGTAGTTATGTTACTTTTATAATTCCTTAGTTACTGGGTTATATTATTCCTTAGCTCAGTAGTTCCTGATTTAGTTCCCTTTAGTTTTGTCAGTTCCTCAGTGCTTTAGCTCACTGGTTCTTTAATTTCTTCTTATTATTGTAGTAATATTTCCAGTTCTCTAGTTATTCAGCTCATCAGGGCTTTAACTAGTTCAATACTTCATGTTCTGTTTGTTTCTGGCTTTGCCCCATGTCTCTCTCTCTCTCTCTCTATCTGTGTGTGTGTGTGTGTGTGTGTGTGCGTGTGTGTGTGCTGCCTGATCTGGAACATTCACTCTGCAGTTTTTCAGCTCCGGTTTTGCTGTTGGCTCCTAAAACCAGCTCACGTTGGATAAAACCTTTTATTTATTTACATATTTATTGAAATATTTTTACAAGCCATGTGCCGTGTTCTCATGCTGGAAATAATTTCCTGTGGGATATTTTGAGCCTCGGATGTGTTTACACAAGTGTAGAAAACGTGAGAAAGTGAAGTTGATTTGCAGGTGCATGTTATGCTTATTGAATATTAACTCCTGTGGCATTGAGGATTTCATTATAAATAAAATCCGGCTGAATCCTCGTCTGTCTCTGAACTCCCTCAGCCTGAGGAGTAAAGATGAAGCTTCTTATTTTGGCAGCGCTTTTTGGTCTGAGTCTTTCCCAATTCGACCCACACACCAAATACGGCCGCACCTCCATCGTTCACCTGTTCGAATGGCGCTGGGAGGACATCGCCAAGGAGTGTGAGAGGTATCTCGCTCCCAACGGCTATGGAGGAGTTCAGGTACACTTTCTTCAAAATGAGCACAGAAACTCACTCTACCACTGACTGAAATAGTCACATTATTATTATTATTATTATTATTATTATTCATGTACAGAGATCATTCGAGTGATATTAACTATCATTTATAATTATACTTCTCCGTTTATATTTTGATCCACATGCTGCAGGGTTTTTAATGTGTTGAATAATGTGACGGTGATTTAACACTTCTAAATGCTGTATAATAAATGGCTGGAGCTCTGAGTCTGAGCTCACCTACGTTTCTAACTTTACTGTTGGTTTATTTGATAGATTTCCCCTCCGAGTGAGAGCATCGTCGTCACCAATCCTTGGCATCCTTGGTGGCAAAGATATCAGCCAATCAGCTACAACCTCTGCTCCAGATCAGGAACTGAGGCTCAGCTCAAGGACATGATCACTAGATGCAACAATGTCGGGGTAAAAAGACACACACACACACACACACACACACACCACAAATGTGAAATAGCATGATAATGAGGGAATGTGATATTGTTCTATGGTTAACATTATTGTAAATCGTTTGTATAGATCATGAAGTTAAACAAACGTAGCAGGTGATAATTTTGAAGATTTGATATTTTGATAAAATTATTCTGAGAAACTGTCACGATACTTCATAAACTATTTTGTATCAGTGACACTTCCTGGAGTTATTTTTAGGCATAAATATATAGGCTTAAGATCTAAACCCACAAAAACTGTTACAAACACAACAAACACACTGTAACAAAGTCCACATACACACTAACATATTCAACATACACACTGTTACAAACACAACATACACACTAACATATTCAACATACACACTGTTACAAACACAACATACACACTAACATATTCAACAAACACACTGTAACAAATTCAACAAACACAATGTAACATATTCAACATACACACTGTAACAAATTCAACAAACACACTGTAACAAATTCAACAAACACAATGTAACATATTCAACATACACACTGTTACAAACACAACATACACACTAACATATTCAACATAAACACTGTAACAAATACAACAAACACACTGTAACCAATTCAACATACACAATGTAACATATTCAACAAACACACTGTAACAAATTCAACATACACAATGTAACAAATTCAACATAATGTAACATATTCAACATACACACTGTAACAAATACAACAAACACATTGTAACAAATTCAACAAACACAATGTAACATATTCAACATACACACTGTAACCAATTCAACATACACACTGTTACAAATACAACAAACACACTGTAACAAATACAACAAACACAATGTAACATATTCAACATACAAACTGTTACAAATTCAACATAAACAATGTAACATATTCAAACACACTGTTACAATTTTAGCATAAACACTGTAACAAATTCAACAAACACACTGTAACAAATTCAACATAAACAATGTAACATACTCAGCATAAACAATGTAACATATTCAACATACACATTGTTACAAATTCAACAAACACACTGTAACCAAAGCAACATACACACTGACATATTCAACATAAACACTTACAAATACAACACAGACAACGTAACAAACTCCATATAATCATTCTAACAAATTCAACATAAACAATGTAACAAACTCTATATATACATGTAAGTAAAACAGCCTCCAAAATTCTGACTTCAGGTGAATATCTATGTGGATGTGGTGATTAATCACATGTGTGGAGCCGGAGGTGGAGAAGGAAAACACTCGAGCTGCGGTACATATTTCAACGCCAACACAAGGAGTTTCCCTTCAGTTGCTTACTCTGCTTCGGACTTTAACGACGGAAAATGCCGCACCGGCAGTGGCAACATCGAGAACTATAACGATATTTATCAGGTAGGTAACGCAGTGCGGTGTGTTCAGTAACGTGCAATAAGCCTGTGAGAGGCTAAACCCCATGACCTCCAGCTTTTTCAGGTAACAGAATTTTAACTTTCCACATCACTTCTTTAAACACTGACTGATCAGGGTACATTATGGGCAATACAAACACTCTAGCATCAAATTACCACCATCAAGACCTCTCATTAGAACCGAGTCTTTGCTCAGATATAGGGGCGGAGCCATTAACTTTAACCGTGTTCTTACCTTCAGGTTTGAATATGTTTCCATGATGATTTGTGAGTTTTTTTGGTGATATTAGGTGAGAGATTGTCGTCTGGTCAGTCTGCTGGACCTGGCACTGGAGAAGGATTATGTCCGTGGTAAAGTGGTCGACTACATGAACAAGCTGATTGATCTGGGCGTGGCCGGGTTCCGAGTGGACGCCTGTAAACACATGTGGCCTGGAGATTTAAAAGTTGTTTACGGTCGACTCAAAAACCTCAACACCAATTGGTTCCCCTCTGGAGCCAGACCATTCATCTACCAAGAGGTTCTCTTTTTCTGTTTAAAACACTGTGTGTGTGTGTGTGTGTATGTGTGTGTGTGTGTGTGTGTGTGTGTTACAGTAAAATACTGAGTGACGGGGTGGTGCGATGAAGCAGAGTTGATTATTTTCATATAACAGCACGTCCCCAAGTGTTTTATTCCTTTCACACCACAGCAACATACCAGCAATTATCATTTTTTTAAATTACAATTTATTGGTCGTCGGTGAAGTTCCTGTTGTCGCTTACGTTATAGCAGCTATAAACACTCGTTCCCTCACCAGCCTCTTTTTTCTCTCTCTCGAAGTTAATAAGATGAAAATAAACGCAGCTTGTTCCGCATGTTACTGAGAAACTGCACAGAAGCGTAAACTCCTCTGTCCTGAAGATGAAAACTTAGTTACAGCTTTACCTCTGACTGTTACAAAGCGCTGACACTGGAGACTCCTTCCAGAAATGTTAAACAAACATCTCCTTACAGAAAACTTTTTCTAATCTGTTTATTATCAGTGGATAATATCTGTGAATGAGCTGTTACTATAGAAACGATAACGTATTAGAGCGAGCGCATTAATATAAACCTGCGCTACTGTCAGAGCTGCTGTTATAGAGAATTAATCAACACCTTCTGACCAATCAGAGTGCAGAATCCAGAAGTGCTTTGGAGTAAAGTTTTTTAATAGAAGGTTATTTAGGTACTGATAATGTTTATTTATTTAAATTTGTTGAAGGTTTGCCAGCTCAGAGTATGGTATGTGTTTTATGTAGTATTGTAGTATGTGTTTAATATTGCTTATTGATTATTGATGATGTTTTTCAGGTTATTGATCTCGGTGGAGAGCCGATCAAATCTTCGGAGTATTATGGGCTGGGCAGAGTGACTGAATTTAAATACGGCGCTAAACTGGGAACCGTTATACGCAAATGGAACAATGAGAAACTGCGCTATCTGGTGTAAGTGAATAAAAACATGCTGCTTTTTTTTGTTTTTTAACTCACATCATTGTACACCTAACCCTGTGTGTGTGTGTGTGTGTGTGTTTTCAGTAACTGGGGTGAAGGTTGGGGTTTTATGCCATCTGGTAAATCTGTGGTGTTTGTTGATAATCACGATAATCAGAGAGGCCACGGAGCCGGAGGATCTGCCATCCTCACCTTCTGGGATGCCAGGTATTTTTCTTTTCTTTTTTTTTTTTTTAACATTTAAAAATCCTTTTAAAAGACAAAAATATATTAGCATTTAGTGTTATATGTATATAGTAATATTTTTACCACAGCACAGTTGAATTCCTCTGATACCACGGCAATCTACCAACGATTAACATTTTTAATTTATTAAAGAATGACACATTATACTTTTATCCGTTTATAGTTACATGCAATGTAGCATCACCACTGACACTGGAGACTCCTTCCATAAATGTTATATAAACTTCTCCTAACAGAAAACTTCACCACATCAACGATTTTTAAAATCTGTTATTACTAAAAGTCCCTGTGAATGAGCTGTTGCTATAGAAACGATAACGTCTTCGAACGAGCGCATTAATATAAACCTGTGATTTGAGCTCCTGTTATAGAAAAACCCCTTCTGAGGAATTCAGCCATTCAGTGGTGTAAGAAGAAATGTTATTAAACAATGTACCTACATTTGAAAAAGAAATCAGGAGAATTGGTAATGAAATGAAGGAAAAATAATAAATGTAATAAATGAATCGATGAGTTTCATCATTAATTCCGTGTCAGGTTGTACAAGATGGCTGTTGGTCTGATGTTGGCGCATCCGTACGGCGTGACCCGAGTGATGTCCAGCTTCCGCTGGGATCGCAAAATCGTTAATGGACAGGTACCAACAGGAACCAAACATTTACCTGCATACACTCTATATATTACATTATCAACAAATTCATGTTTTATATAAATGTAGTAAAAAATGCAGTCCAGAGCTGCGACAAAAATCTTTCATCATTCGTAATCAGGTACAAAGAAACATATTAATTGCTAATTAAATAGATTATAAAATTATTTTTTATTTTAAAAATGATATTCCCTTTTTCATTCTTTAAAAAAAGTTTCCTTTTAACTTTTATTTTCTACCTTTTTTAAAAGATGTGATATTTTTTCACATCTTAGATTAAAGTTCTTTCAGAAAACTATTTCTTCTATTTACTTATAATTATAATTCAGTATAAACGAGATTATTGTGTTGTCAGGATCAGAACGACTGGATCGGACCGCCGAGTTACAGCGATGGAAAAACGAAGCCGGTTCCCATCAACGCGGACTCGACGTGTGGAGACGGCTGGGTGTGTGAGCACAGGTGGAGGCAGATCAGGTAACACGCTCGCCTCGTCGACTCTGGAACAGGAACAGGATTTTAAAAACCATTTTATTACAGCTCCAGAACTTTCTCCACAGGAACATGGTGATTTTCCGGAACGTGGTTAACGGACAGGCGCTGGTGAACTGGTGGGACAACGGAAGCAACCAGATCGCGTTCGGTCGCGGGAATCGCGGCTTCATCGCCATCAACAACGACGGCTGGTGAGGGAACGTTTTACTGCTATACTCTTTATATAATATTCCCTGAACGGATATTTTCTTCATATCACTGCTTCTGAGATATTCACACAGGAAACAGAGCAGCAAACCCCGCCCCCTGACTCAGAGCTCCGCCTCCTGGCGGCATGAAAATAAAAAATGGAAACAATAAGATTTTTTTTTGTTCTTCTTTCTTGTTGGTTCTTGTTTTCATTTTTAATTGCTTTCCACTTTTCATTTATCTTTTTAATCTGTCAGTTATTTTCTGTCTTTCTCTTTCTCTCTTTGTTTTCACACATTTTTCTTTCTTTCTTCTTTATTCCTTCCTTACTAATGGGGATTTCTTTCTGCTTTGCTGCTCGCAGTTTAAACACCACAGTGCAGTGCATTATGGGTATTCAGTACCAGTGCATTGTGGGATTGGATTTCTGCAGTAGTGCACTCTGTAGTCAAACTGTTAGAGAAATTACACAGAGAAAGAGAACTGTATTTAATTCCTGTTCTACTTTTATTACACGTTATAGAGGGACAGTTTAAAGTTCCTAAAGTAATTTCTAAACCATTTCCTGTTTACCTTCAGGGCTCTGGACGCCACGCTGAACACCGGTTTGCCCAGCGGCACTTACTGTGATGTCATTTCCGGCCAAAAGGAAGGAAGCACTTGTACAGGAAAACGAGTGCAAGTGGGCTCAGACGGACGCGCTTACTTTAAAATCAACAACACAGACGAGGATCCTTTCGTTGCCATCCATGTGAATGCTAAACTGTGAAATAATACATAATAAAAAAACGAGTGAGCATGCAGCCATGTGGAGTTTGAGTCATTATTTATATGTTATGTTCAGTGATGGTTAAAGTTCCTACTTCAAAATGTACGTATATATGTACCTGTATAAATGTACCTAATATTCCAAATAAAATAAATAACCAGGTAACGGGGAAGGTGACGGTATCATGTAATGTAAAGTGCTAATCATTTATAACAGCGTTTATAACAGAGTTCATAACAGTGTTTATAACAGCGTTTATAACAGCGTTTATAACAGAGTTCATAACAGTGTTTATAACAGCGTTTATAACAGCGTTTATAACAGCGTTATGAAGCACTACATATACTGAAGTAATACATTACTGATAAGATAGAGGATGAAGATAAACAATTATAGCAGCCATCTCGATCAGGTGATCTATAATCAGTTCATAGAGTCAGGTGATCTATAATCAGTTCATAGAGTCAGGTGATCTATAATCAGTGCATAGGATCAGGTGATCTATAATCAGTGCATAGGATCAGGTGATCTATAATCAGTGCATAGGATCAGGTGATCTATAATCAGTTCATAGAGTCAGGTGATCTATAGTCAGTGCATAGGATCAGGTGATCTATAATCCGTTCATAGGATCAGGTGATCTATAATCAGTGCATAGGATCAGGTGATCTATAATCAGTGCATAGGATCAGGTGATCTATAATCAGTGCATACAGTCAGGTGATCTATAATCAGTGCATAGGATCAGGTGATCTATAATCAGTTTATAGGATCAGGTGATCTATAATCAGTGCATAGAGTCAGGTGATCTATAATCAGTGCATAGGATCAGGTGATCTATAATCAGTTCATAGGATCAGGTGATCTATAATCAGTGCATAGGATCAGGTGATCTATAATCAGTGCATAGGATCAGGTGATCTATAATCAGTTCATGGGATCAGGTGATCTATAATCAGTTCATGGGATCAGGTGATCTATAATCAGTGCATAGGATCAGGTGATCTATAATAAGTTCATAGAGTCAGGTGATCTATAATCAGTGCATAGGATCAGGTGATCTATAATCAGTTCATGGGATCAGGTGATCTATAATCAGTTCATAGGATCAGGGGATGCAACAGATTAAAAAAAGTTAATCTTCATAAAGTCCACATTCACAACTCCATTTTAAATTCCATTTAAATACTAATAAACTCTTCTGATGCTCGCTTCTCTAGATGTAGAGGGACTGCAACAAGCGCTAATAAACAGAGGCCCAGTGGGGCAGGAATCACGCTGCCCCATGCTCAGGGGGAGGAGCAGCGGACAGGGCAGTTAATGTCAGGGTTGCCAAATTGGGTTAGTTTAAAAAAATCCCATTGTTTTATAGCAAATGAAACAGAATGAAATCTAATAAATTTTCATAAACCAAGTCCAGACTGTCATGTAATGCAGGAGGCAGTGGATCCAATTCCAGACTTTATGAAGAAATGTGCAGTAAGAAATCAAACCATGAAAACAGGAATCAGAACTAGACCAGAGAACATACAAACAATAACCGGGGCTGTGGAACATACAGAACACACCAAGATGACAACAACAGAAGCTTGACAAAGAAACACACAAAAGCTAGAACTTAAATAGTGCTGATTAACACACAGGTAACACAAAACAGGTGCGAGTGCTTGGTGAGACATGTGACAGGGTCATGTGACCTGCTAGGGCTGATGGGTGATGTAGTCCAGCGCAGATTTCAGCAGAACCATGACACAGACAGCGTGTGTACAGACAGTGTGTCGTCCTTTCCTAATTCTCATATTTTGGGATGCAGTTGATTAGTGATATTAGCTCTTATGTGTGACAGGAACACTCTCGCTGTAAGGACTTCAGCTGAACATGAAGCTGAAATTTAGACTGTACGCTGGATGACCGGATGCTCACAACTCCACTGCTCATTACAGAGTTACTCTAAAAATTCACTAGCTAGTAGCCTGTAGCGTAAATCAACTGTGATAGCCTCTAGACTTCATTTAATCTGATTCACTGTCATCATTAATGTCATCCAGCAACTCCAGCGTCTGTGGTCAGGAGGTCACTGCTGTAAATAATCAGAACTGAGATTTATTCTGTTCTCTGGTTTTGTATAAAGATGACGTCTCCTCATGAGTTCTCATATAAAGCCTTCATAAAGGTTCCAGCATTGCTGTATATATATGTATATATGCAGTGCTTATGAATGCTTATGTGCTGTAAAGAGAATGTTAATAATAACCATGTGAAGCTACACTCAGTCACTCTGTCCTGTTATTTATTGATATTAGTATTATTAGGAGCAATAGGATTATATTTATTAATATTACACAGACAAATTAAAAGAAAAGCAATGAAAAGAACCTGAAAGGTGGAAGCAGTGTTCACTGTCTCTTACTGACTAACAGTTCTCACACTGCTCTGTGTTACTGTGCTTATAACAGTGTTTATAACAGTGTTTATAACAGTGTTTATAGCAGGCGTATTACACACAGGAGTGAGTCTCAGATCAGTAGTTTATTTATTTATTTATTTATTTATTTATTTATTTATTGATCTCACTGGGATTTTTTTTTCATTCAGCTTTCACGCCACCGTCACGTCTGTTTCACCTGAATGCAGCTCTGACACAGACCTCTGTACCCCGTCTCTCTCTCTCACACACACACACACACACACTCACACACACACTCACACACACACACTGAGCAGTGAGACAGCAGAGGTGACATTCACCAGCTCGTCTCACAGAACTAATACGCTACAGGAATCTAATGACAAGAGAAAAATATTCCTTTTATTCATTTTTGTTCATTTTTATTGTGATTCAATTTTTTATTAAAAAAATTATATTTTATATTATTGGACAGACACCAGTTTAAGTATATTATTATTATTATTATTATTATTATTATTTAAAATGGAAACAAAAGCACACAAATCCAATTAGCAATCCATTTCTTACAAAAGCCCTAAGTTGCTTTTAAAATATTTATATTTATTATTTTTAGATTTTATTATTTTAGTATTAATTTACTTTTAGTCTTTGCCAGGAAGTTAGTCCACTTATTGTTTTTCTTCCTCTATCTATCTATCTGATATAATAATATTATATTATTATATTACATTATGTATATTTTGAAGGTTTATATTATGATGATGCTGATGATGAGAGTGTTTTATCGCGCTGTGTGGGGAATTACTGACCCGTGTAGCGCGCGTGAGACTCAGACAGCTGTTCACTCTGATTAGAGAGACGAGTCTCACAGTAACAGGTCAGAGTTTGCGCTCTGTCGTTCTCACTGATGCTTTCTGACACGGCCATCGGCTCATCATCATCATCACACACACACACACACACACACACACACACACTTCCTCCTCGCTCTCCTCATCCATAATTCATTAAGCGCAGTGAGAACCTGGCTGTCAGTTCACATATGCTCCACTGCACTGAGTTTGTAAAGTGCTGAAAAGTCTGAGTGCAGTTTTAACACCTGGGCTGCGTCCCAAATCTCACTACATACACTACACATTCACACACTACACACTACACACTACACTCACACTACATACTACACACTACACCCACACACTACACACTACACACTACACTCACACACTACACATTCACTCTCAAACACTACACATTCACACACTACACTCACACCACACATTCACACACTACACATTCACTCTCACACACTATATACACTACACATTCACACACTACACACTACACACTACACTCACACACTACACACTACACCCACACACTACACATTCACACACTACACACTACACACTACACTCACACTACATACTACACACTACACCCACACACTACACATTCACACACTACACACTACACACTACACTCACACACTACACACTACACCCACACACTACACCCACACACTACACACTACACACTACACTCACACTACACACTACACTCACACACTACACACTACACTCACACACTACACACTACACACTACACTCACACTACACACTACACTCACACACTACACCCACACACTACACCCACACACTACACATTCACACACTACACACTACACTCACACTACACATTCACACACTACACACTACACTCACACTACACACTACACACTACACCCACACACTACACATTCACACACTACACACTACACTCACACACTACACACTACACCCACACACTACACCCACACACTACACACTACACACTACACTCACACTACACACTACACCCACACACTACACCCACACACTACACATTCACACACTACACACTACACACTACACTCACACTACACACTACACCCACACACTACACATTCACACACTACACACTACACCCACACACTACACCCACACACTACACTACACACTACACCCACACACTACACCCACACACTACACTCACACTACACACTACACACTACACATTCACTCTCACACACTATATACACTACACATTCACACACTACACACTACACTACACACTACACCCACACTACACACTACACTCACACACTACACACTACACACTACACTCACACACTACACACTACACACTACACTCACACTACACACTACACTCACACACTACACCCACACACTACACCCACACACTACACATTCACACACTACACACTACACTCACACTACACATTCACACACTACACACTACACTCACACTACACACTACACCCACACACTACACATTCACACACTACACACTACACTCACACACTACACACTACACCCACACACTACACCCACACACTACACACTACACACTACACTCACACTACACACTACACTCACACTACACACTACACCCACACACTACACATTCACACACTACACACTACACCCACACACTACACCCACACACTACACTACACACTACACCCACACACTACACCCACACACTACACTCACACTACACACTACACACTACACATTCACTCTCACACACTATATACACTACACATTCACACACTACACACTACACACTACACACTACACTCACACTACACACTACACCCACACACTACACCCACACACTACACTCACACTACACACTACACACTACACATTCACTCTCACACACTATATACACTACACACTACACACTAGACTACACACTACACCCACACACTACACTCACACTACACACTACACACTACACATTCACTCTCACACACTATATACACTACACATTCACACACTACACACTACACTCACACTACACACTACACCCACACACTACACATTCACACACTACACTCACACTACACTCACACTACACTCACACTACACACTACACCCACACACTACACATTCACACACTACACACTACACTCACACTACACACTACACCCACACACTACACCCACACACTACACATTCACACACTACACACTACACACTACACACTACACTCACACTACACACTACACCCACACACTACACTCACACTACACACTACACATTCACTCTCACACACTATATACACTACACATTCACACACTACACACTACACACTACACTACACACTACACCCACACACTACACCCACACACTACACTCACACTACACACTACACATTCACTCTCACACACTATATACACTACACACTACACACTACACTACACACTACACCCACACACTACACCCACACACTACACTCACACTACACATTCACTCTCACACACTATATACACTACACATTCACACACTACACACTACACTCACACTACACACTACACCCACACACTACACTCACACTACACACTACACCCACACACTACACACTACACTCACACTACACACTACACCCACACACTACACCCACACTACACTCACACTACACACTACACTCACACTACACACTACACCCACACACTACACATTCACACACTACACACTACACACTACACTCACACTACACACTACACACTACACTCACACTACACACTACACCCACACACTACACTCACACTACACACTACACATTCACTCTCACACACTATATACACTACACATTCACACACTATATACACTACACACTCACATACTACACCCACACACTACACCCACACACTACACATTCACTCTCACACACTATATACACTACACACTACACATTCACTCTCACACACTATATACACTACACACTCACATACTACACTCACACACTACACATATAATCTCACACACTACACTCACACACTACACACTACACTCACACACTACTCACTACACTCACACACTACACTCACACTACACACTACACCCACACACTACTCACTACACTCACACACTACACTCACACTACACATTCACACACTACACTCACACTACACACTACACTCACACACTACACACTACACATTCACACACTACACACTACACTCACACACTACACATTCACTCTCACACACTATATACACTACACACTCACATATAATCTCACACACTACACTCACACACTCACACTATATACACTACACTCACACACTACACATATAATCTCACACACTACACTCACACACTCACACTATATACACTACACTCACACACTACACATATAATCTCACACACTACACTCACACACTCACACTATATACACTACACTCACACACTACACATATAATCTCACACACTACACTCACACACTCACACTATATACACTACACTCACACACTACACATATAATCTCACACACTACACACTACACTCACACTATATACACTACACACTCACATACTACACTCACACACTACACACTACACCCACACACTACACATTCACACACTACACTCACACTACACTCGTACATTTCACTCATACACTATAAACTACACTTATACACTACACACTACACTCACACTATATACACTACACACTCACACACTACACTCACACACTACACTCACACTATATACACTACACACTCACACACTACACTCACACACTACACATATAATCTCACACATTACACTCACACACTACACATATAATCTCACACATTACACTCACACACTACACACTACACTCACACACTACACTTATACATTTCACTCATACACTATACACTACACTTATCCACTACACACTACACCCACACTACACATATACAACACACTACACTCACACACTACACTCACACACTCACACACTACACTCACACACTACACATATACTCTCACACAATATATACACTACATATATACACTACATTCATACACTCACACACTATGTCCTTTAGAACACACCGTGCTGCTCTCAGCCAATCAGAACACACAGTGTAAGCAATGAGGAATCACTGGCATCATCAGTGAGAAGAAGGTGCTGTTACTCCAGGGATCCTGGTGGAACATGATGTGAAACATGGTGGTGGTAGTGTTGATAAATGAAACTCTAACCTGATGGTGTCTCAGCATCAGCGTGTTGACGTGGAGGAGGCGGTTCTTCATCCTCACTGAGATATCCGTGTTGTGAGAAGGAGATATTCTCCACAGCGCAGATCTGAGGTGTAGAGGAACATGGATGTGGAGAAGAGGAGCAGGAGGAGCACACAACCCTGAGGAACACCATCATCCCCAGTCACGTGACTTTATAAACACTCTGGAACACATAGGGGAATGTTCAGGGCGTTTCTCTCTTCTGGAACATAATCCACCTCTCTGAGTGTGATGAGGCTCAGTGTGAGGGCCATATGGCTTCAGCAGAGGAGAGGAGAGAGACGGATGGAGGGATGACACTCATTTCTAAAGAAAAAACACATCCTGTACACATGTTGCTGTTTAACACCTCTGTAGATACAGCAAGACAGTTTATTTATTTATTTAGATAGATAGATAGATAGAAAGATAGATAGATAGATAGATATGCAGACTAATAAAACAGAGACAAACAGAGGCAGAGAGACAGATAGCAAGACAGGTGGACAGATAGATAGGTTTATAGACAGACAGACTGACAGACAGGCAGACATTTTAAAAGATAGATAGATAAACAAAGACAGATTGACATACAGACAGCAAAAACAAATAGATATATAGATAGACAGATAGCAGAGAGAGACAGAGACTGAAATAGACAGACAGTCAGACAGACAGTCAGACAGACAGTCAGACAGACAGTCAGTCAGACAGACAGACAGTCAGTCAGACAGACAGATAGTCAGACAGACAGTCATACAGACAGACAGACAGACAGTCAGTCAGACAGACAGATAGACAGACTGACAGACAGACAGAGAGTCAGACAGACAGATAGACAGACTGACAGACAGACAGACAGACAGACAGTGAAACGTTTGCAGTGGGATTGTATTTGTACAGTATTATCGCTGAATAAGTTTTGGTTTGTTTGGGGAAAATAACTGGAGCACTGCAGGAGCTCGGAGAGAAGCGGTTCTGTCTGTCTGCGCGTCAGTGCTACAGCTAAAATATTAATAACGGTGCTGTGCGCTTGCTAAAGCGTTAGCGTGCATGCTAACTGGCAGTGATGAAGCAGTGATGCAGAGCTCAGGACGAGTTTAGTGAAGACGATCAGACGAGTGATCAGAGTGAGAGAGTAAACTCAGACAGTCTGATCTCCGAGATAAACACACACACAGACACACACACACACACACACACACACTGACGTGCTGGAGTTTAGAGAGATGTCTCATTCCCTCGCTCTCTTCCTCTCAGGCGTGGAGTAAATAATGGATGAGTGTGTGAGCAGGGGAGTGTTCAGCCATTTCCACCTGCCTGCTGCAATAAGAGTGAAAACTCACCGATTTACACAACACCACTGCTATACAAACTCACAACAAACTCACAACAAACTCACAACAAACTCACAACAACCTCACTCTGCTCTGCTGAAAATAACAACTCCATCCAAATAACCTCTAGTTACGAAAGTTCATCAGAAAGCAGCTGAAGTGATTATGAGAAGTCACTAATTTATCATTCTGATTTATTTCTTATTTAACTTTATTTTACCAGGAAATAACACAGAGATCAAAAATCTCTTTTACAAGAGAAACCTGGCCAAATTCACAACAACATTAAAATGCAACATGCACAACATGAGATACAAAAATCCACAATAAAACAACAACGACAAAAAACAGCTATTTAAACATCTCATGAAAAAACAAAACAACAACAACAACAACAACAACAAAAACCCCGCCTCCTTCACCACATTCCTTATGATGCCCTTAAATTCATCAGTGGATATAAACGTGTCTCATTTTAAATCGCTCTGCAAATTATAACTAATAAATAATAATAATAATAATAATAATAATAACAATAATAATAATAATAAAACATGGAGTAACCATCCTGAAGTTGATTATTTTCCTATAACGGCACGTCCCCAAGTGTTTTATTCCTCTCACACCACAGCAACTTACCAACAATTACAATTTTTATTTATTAACAAAGACACGTCTTATTTTTTATCCATTTCTAGTTACATTTAATGTGGTGGAACGGCGGTGAAACGAGTTCCTGTTCTCACTTCTGTCACTGCGACAATTCCGAGGTGGGACGCGATGCGGATGCAGAAGTGCGGATCTTCTTATTAAAGGAAACACTAATAAATCAACAGTAAGGCAGAGAAAGAAGCAGAAACTAACAAAACAACAACAAACTACTAGACAAGTAGGGCAAGAAAAACTCAGAACTCGGTCACTGTCGCACCTCGAACACTAACACTAACACTAACACACAGCGCTAAAGAGGGAAAACACAGCACTTACACAGCGTCACTAACCAGGGGACACTAAACACCTGCGCACAAACACAGACAACAGAAGAAGACATTCAGCCCTGTGAGTGAGAGAGCCCTCTGGTGGTCTGGGGGAGAATTAGCCACGATGGATGTGACCGTTACAGCAGCTATAAACACTCGTTCCCTCAGCAGCCTCTTTATTCTCTCTCTTCAAGTTAATAAGAGAAAATAATCGCAGCTTGTTCCGCATGTTACTGAGAAACCGCAAAGAAGTGTAAACTCCTCTGTCCTGAAGACGTCGGAAAACTTACAGTTACAGCTTTACCTCTGACTGTTACAAAGCGCTGACACTGGAGACTCCTTCCATACATGTTACATAAACATCTCCTTACTTTAAGAAAACTTCACCATATCAATAATTTTTTAAAGCGTCGCTGTACGAGTCCCTGTGCATGAGCCGTTGCTATAGAAACGATAACGTATTAGAGCGAGTGCATTAATATAAACCTGCGCTACTGTCAGAGCTGCTGTTGTAGAAAACTAATCAACACCTTCTGACCAATCAGAGTGCAGAACTCAGTTCTTAGCTAGTTTATGGTCACACCATTAAAGCTGATTGTTTAAATAAAAAGTGCTAATGATTAAATATTTGAATATTGAAATATTGGAAATAGCACATAATATTTTTCACTGTTGTTTTCTGTTTTTCTTTGAACTTTTAATGCTCTTTTTATCCGCACTCTGTGAGACAAGGTCATTCGTTTAGCTTTTCCCCCCTTTTTTTGTAGAAGAATAGAGAGAAATATGGGACAGGACGGGCGTAAAGGAATTAAAGTCATTAATTATCGATTCTTTGGTGTTTAAAATGCGAAACCTTTGCTGCACTTCGGGATGAAACACATCTCCGGACACGAGAAAAGGCCGAGTGATTAATCGAACTCTCCGCAGTAATATGTCACCGTGTCCCACTTTTAAATGTTAAAGACTAAAATAAACACGTTTCAGACGCCAGTGTGCGTCTCCATCCTCCCGCTTTTAGGTTCAAGTGTTAAAGTTGCACAAAAGAAAAATCTGGAATGAAACGTCGATAATTCAAACACAATCAAAATCCTCTCGCTGTCCTCACGAGTTCTTTCCCGAAATACAGATTCAGTCCGTTCCCACTGTTACGAGTTTAGAATAAAACTAAATATTCAGAAGAAATTCAGACGCATGGATCAGTCTAGTTCTCAGTTCTAGTTCTCTAGCTCTCAGTATGAGTGAGTTATTAATAAATGAGTCAATTATTAATGAATCTTTTCAGCTGATTAGTACCATGTGATTGTTTGTACTTTATTTCTGCTTAGATGTGAAACTTCAGTGGTTTAAAATCTCAGGAAAAGAAGACGAGTGAAACGTGAGCGTGAAGCAGAGACGCTCCTGACAGAAACATGAACATCGTCTCCGATTTGCCTGCTGAAGGTCGCGACCTGCACAAACCAAAATATTTAAAGACAAATTATAGATAAAGTATAAAGAGTTTCTGCCTTTCTGTTTGAAGATGCTAACGATGGACATGTGAACTTTTTGTGTTTTTAATAAAGCTGTAAAGATAATAATATAAGAATATTATTGTATAAATAACACAAAACACACAGCAAGCGCACAATGTCAGTTTTGTTGACTCATTAACATCATTATTTACATACTGAATTATGCTAAATATATATTATTAATTAATTTTGCTAATTTCTGATGCACTATCTGTGTTATTTGCATTTCTCTTTAATAATAAATCTTGTTTAGAGTAACGGTTAGAAGTTATGCTCCTGTAATTCTAATCCAGCTTTAAATGTGACTGTTTTAAGATTTCTGTTTGTTCTTTTGGTAGAAAATTGATGTTTTTTTATAATTTGATGTGCTAAATTTATTTAAAAAATTTTAAATAATTTGTCGACATTTTAATTTTAAAATCTAAGATTTGATATTAAAATTTCCAGCACTTTCACTTTTTATGATCTTTTTATGGTTTCTAATAAAAAGGAAAGATTTCTTTTATTAGTTTTGTTGAGAAATTGTTAGCAAGAATTACCTTTAATGCCTACCAAGATAACTAGCATTAGATGTTAAATAAACAATTAAATTGTCATTAACATTAATGATTATGTAAATTTACTGACTAGCGAATCTGCTAATGTTGCGTCAACTATTTTACTGTGGATGTAAAACCGCTAGCTAACGCTCTGAAAAATTTTATCGTTTAATTCCAAGCCAGCCGCTTTGCCCGTGACTCAGTGATCTCAGGACTGAACGCAGGTTAAATCTTTGCTCTTATCCTCTCGTATTATTTCAGAAAATCCGTGCAGAAGAAAATTCTTCATCTAAATGCAAATTGTGTTCATGAGCTCGGCCATTCCGCAGGTTACTTAGACGATTCTTCATTTTTTTTCCTCCTAATGTGGTTTATTATAATCCTCAACCTTCTCTCTCTCTCTTTCTCTCTCTCTCTCTCTCTCTCTCTCTCCTGCACCTTCAGCCTTCGTCATGTCTGAACATTTCCTCTGCGTCCTCTCAAATATAAATCTCTTTTTTCTCTCTCAAGGTTAGAGCAGAAATCTATCAAACTTCAGCGCAGTCCAGAGGGATTTATTCAACTTTCCTGACATTTCTGATCTCAGATACATCATCCATCATGCCGGAGAAACGGAGGGAATTCTGTTTTATCTTCACAACAGACCAAAAAAAACAACACACACACACACACACACACACACACACACACACACACACACACACACACTGATTCTGTGTTGGTTTTTGGTTTAATTTTTTTTCTTCATTTCTTCATTCTGTCTGAATCTGTGCTGATTTGTACGTGGTGTCGTTGAAGCCATATTTCATTTTGTTTTTAGCTATTTTCATTTTTTTAAAAAAAAGATAAATAATATTTGGTTTATTTCCATCCATCTGCCAGTTTGGCTACGATGTCACGACGTTCCGGCGTCTCTTTCCTCGCGACTCGTCTCTGTGATGCGGAATCTCTCTCTGTTCCAATCCGCACACTACAGACACGTGCTACTTGTTAGAACATTGTTCTAGTTAGAACTCTTCTCTCTGGCGTTTGGGACACAGCCGTACGCCTCTTTAAGACCCGTGTGTGTGTTTGTGTGTGTGTGTGTGTGTGTGAGTGTGTGTGTGTGTGTGTGTGGTGGTAACAGTAACTCCGCTTCATCACACCACCCTGTCACTCAGTGTTTTACTGTAACACACACACACACACACACACAGAGTTAAATATCTCTCTCTCTCTCTCCTGCCTCTGCAACGTCACACCAAACTGCCCCTGATAGCCATGCTTAAAAGTTTAAAAGTTTAAAGTTTTTCCTGTTTTTAAAACAAAACTGTTTTGAGGCATTTCTCCTGTCGCCTGTAGCACCGACATTGTGTGTGTGTGTGTGTGTGTGTAATAACACACAAGAAAAAACTCACTTGCCCAGTTCTTTCCCACAGATTGACATTCTCACTGAGGATTATTCTCATCCCAACTTTATTCCTCATTTCTTTTGAAGCTCAACTGTCCAGACTGATGGACCGAGCCTAGACGAGTGTGAGTGTGTGTGTGTGTGTGTGTGTGTGTGTGTGTGTTTGTGTGTGTGTGATATCTGAAAAGTGATGCTGAGTCTTTAAAAGTGTTTTGGAAAAAAATGATTCCTTCATTTATTAATTATTCAGTTATCATTCAGAAGCTCAGTGATTAGAAGTTGGATTTATTAGAGATTAGACTGATTAGAGATTAGACTGATATTACACAGTCTACATTATTACATTATAATACAGTGAAGTTTTTTATTAAATAAAGTCAAAATATAATTTACATCTCAACAAATAAACCCCAAAGTGTACATCTATCAGTTGATTAGTGCGTTCAGGAGGAGCTGATTAGTGGGCGTGTTCAGGGAGGAGCTGATTAGTGGGCGTGTTCAGGGAGGAGCTGATTAGTGGGCGTGTTCAGGAGGAGCTGATTAGTGGGCGTGTTCAGGAGGAGCTGATTAGTGGGCGTGTTCAGGAGGAGCTGATTAGTGGGCGTGTTCAGGAGGAGATGATTAGTGGGCGTGTTCAGGAGGAGCTGATTAGTGGGCGTGTTCAGGGAGGAGCTGATTAGTGGGCGTGTTCAGGGAGGAACTGATTAGTGGGCGTGTTCAGGGAGGAGCTGATTAGTGGGCGTGTTCAGGAGGAGCTGATTAGTGGGCGTGTTCAGGGCGGAGCTGATTAGTGGGCATGTTCAGGGAGGAACTGATTAGTGGGCGTGTTCAGGAGGAGCTGATTAGTGGGCGTGTTCAGGAGGAGCTGATTAGTGGGCGTGTTCAGGAGGAGCTGATTAGTGGGCGTGTTCAGGGCGGAGCTGATTAGTGGGCGTGTTCAGGGAGGAACTGATTAGTGGGCGTGTTCAGGAGGAGCTGATTAGTGGGCGTGTTCAGGGCGGAGCTGATTAGTGGGCATGTTCAGGGAGGAACTGATTAGTGGGCGTGTTCAGGAGGAGCTGATTAGTGGGCGTGTTCAGGAGGAGCTGATTAGTGGGCGTGTTCAGGGCGGAGCTGATTAGTGGGCATGTTCAGGAGGAGATGATTAGTGGGCGTGTTCAGGAGGAGCTGATTAGTGGGCGTGTTCAGGGAGGAGCTGATTAGTGGGCGTGTTCAGGGAGGAACTGATTAGTGGGCGTGTTCAGGGAGGAGCTGATTAGTGGGCGTGTTCAGGAGGAGCTGATTAGTGGGCGTGTTCAGGGCGGAGCTGATTAGTGGGCATGTTCAGGGAGGAACTGATTAGTGGGCGTGTTCAGGAGGAGCTGATTAGTGGGCGTGTTCAGGAGGAGCTGATTAGTGGGCGTGTTCAGGGCGGAGCTGATTAGTGGGCATGTTCAGGGAGGAACTGATTAGTGGGCGTGTTCAGGAGGAGCTGATTAGTGGGCGTGTTCAGGAGGAGCTGATTAGTGGGCGTGTTCAGGGAGGAGCTGATTAGTGGGCGTGTTCAGGAGGAGATGATTAGTGGGCGTGTTCAGGAGGAGATGATTAGTGGGCGTGTTCAGGGAGGAGCTGATTAGTGGGCGTGTTCAGGGAGGAGCTGATTAGTGGGCGTGTTCAGGGAGAAGATGATTAGTGGGCGTGTTCAGGGAGGAGCTGATTAGTGGGCGTTTTCAGGAGGAGCTGATTAGTGGGCGGAGTTATTGTGATTATTAATTTGGAGATTTTCCCAACAATATTAAATGTTGTTTTAATTAAATTTGAGTCTTTCTGTCCTCCTGCACTTTGAGGAAATGAGTTTTGAGTTGTTTTTGTGATATTTGATTTCTCTGTGAGAGAGCGGAGAGCGAGAGGAGACGAGACGAGACGAGACGAGAGGAGAGGAGAGGAGAGGAGACGAGACGAGAGGAGAGGAGACGAGAGGAGAGGAGAC
Organism: Pangasianodon hypophthalmus; assembly: GCF_027358585.1. Classification (NCBI taxonomy): domain Eukaryota; kingdom Metazoa; phylum Chordata; class Actinopteri; order Siluriformes; family Pangasiidae; genus Pangasianodon; species Pangasianodon hypophthalmus. Next base: position 20,861,162 of record NC_069730.1, on the reverse strand, counting down.
GAGAGGAGACGAGAGGAGATGAGAGGAGAGGAGAGGAGAGGAGACAAGACGAGAGGAGAGGAGAGGAGAGGAGACGAGACGAGAGGAGAGGAGAGGAGAGGAGAGGAGAGGAGACGAGAGGAGACGAGAGGAGAGGAGAGGAGAGGAGACGAGACGAGACGAGACGAGACGAGAGGAGAGGAGACGAGAGGAGAGGAGAGGAGACGAGAGGAGAGGAGACGAGAGGAGAGGAGAGGAGAGGAGACGAGAGGAGAGGAGACGAGACGAGAGGAGAGGAGAGGAGAGGAGAGGAGAGGAGAGGAGACGAGAGGAGAGGAGAGGAGAGGAGAGGAGAGGAGACGAGAGGAGATGAGATGAGAGGAGAGGAGAGGAGAGGAGAGGAGAGGAGACGAGAGGAGAGGAGACGAGAGGAGAGGAGAAGAGAGGAGAGGAGAGGAGACGAGAGGAGAGGAGAAGAGAGGAGAGGAGAGGAGACAAGAGGAGAGGAGAGGAGAGGAGAGGAGACGAGAGGAGAGGAGAGGAGACAAGAGGAGAGGAGAGGAGACGAGAGGAGAGGAGACAAGAGGAGACGAGAGGAGATGAGAGGAGACGAGAGGAGAGGAGAGGAGACAAGAGGAGAGGAGAGGAGACGAGAGGAGAGGAGAAGAGAGGAGAGGAGAGGAGACAAGAGGAGAGGAGAAGAGAGGAGAGGAGAGGAGACGAGAGGAGAGGAGAAGAGAGGAGAGGAGAGGAGACAAGAGGAGAGGAGAAGAGAGGAGAGGAGACGAGAGGAGAGGAGAGGAGACAAGAGGAGAGGAGAGGAGACGAGAGGAGAGGAGAAGAGAGGAGAGGAGAGGAGACAAGAGGAGAGGAGAAGAGAGGAGAGGAGACGAGAGGAGAGGAGAGGAGACAAGAGGAGAGGAGAGGAGAGGAGAGGAGAGGAGAGGAGAGGAGAGGAGAGGAGAGGAGACGAGAGGAGAGGAGAGGAGACGAGAGGAGAGGAGAGTTCACACTGCGATCCGAATCCGGAAAATTACTCAGTCACAATTCACTCATATGAAGCACTAAGCACTTCCTGATTATTATTATTATTATTATTATTATTATTATTATTTATTACACGTACAGGATGGAGAGTTCATGAGTTCATTCGCAGGTCACACAGAGTTCGATTACATAAAAAACAATAAAATTATTATTATTAATATTGCGTAAGTAAACCACCTGACATCACTATAGCACATTTATTACAACATAAATATACATACAATTAAAAATTCCCTTTTCATTTTTATTCTTTGATTTTTTTAAAAATCAGGTTTAGGTTATTCTTGGGGTTAGTGTCAGAGAATAAACATTTAAATATAAAATAAACAAATACTATCCAACAAAAATGTGTTTTTTATTCAAGTTATTGTTTATTAAATATCAAAAGTTAGTTATCATATTATAAATAAATTTTAAAAAATCCACAGCAACATGAAAAGAGAGAAAAATATTGCAGCCTAAAAATAAAAATATATAACACCAATTTTAATTTAATTTTAATTTCCCAAAATTATAATTATAGTTCTTAAAATACTCAAATTAATGTTATTAATGTTAATATTTTATCATAAATGTTTGTCCAAATGCACAAATATTAGTTTTTAGAATGAACACAATCTAAAACAAAGCACTATATTAAAGTTTAGAATGAATGATTTAAAACACTGTCATTATGTAAAGATGTACATTATTATTAATATTTAATAATAAAACATTATTTAATAATATAATTCTGTAGTTGATCATTTAGATAGATGAACCGACAGTCAGATAAACGTTAATAGAGATTAATGCAGAATAAAACGTTTTGTAACTTTTTGCTGGATGGATTTTAGAGGTGAAGGATTTTATAGTCGTATTATTGTGATATTTGAACTAAAGCACGATGTTGTGATGTCATTGTCACTTTGATGTGTTGCTGTGGAAAAGAGGCACTGAACATTAACACTAAACCCTGTGAAGCATGGTGGAGGTAGCGTCGATCCCTGATGCTACCGCCACCATGCTTCACTGCTGGGAATTATCTCTGTAAAAATAAAAGGGGCACTGAATGCTAACAATACAGTCTGGAGAAGCACGGTGGTGGTAGCATCAGCAACGCATCCGGCTTTGGGGCTGATTTACTGTTTCATTATTGGACGGATTATATAAAGAAATCAGGATAGACGTTAGATGAACCAATACAATAAAAAGAGGAAAATATAATTAGTGTAGAAATCTATAAATTCAATCTATAGATTCACAAACTTTTTCTCAAGACATCCTGCTTTATAACGTTAAAATTGCTGCAAAGAAAATGATTCTGGTTTAAGGAGGATCTCACGTCTCGGAATTCCGTCTTAGATGGATGTTTCATTGCAGAATTCCCAATCAGTTGTTTTTTTTCCTCCTGCATTCCGAGTACCAGGACTCGGAGGAGATGGCAAGGGCAAGTGGAAGAGTGTGTGCTGTAAACACTATTGGAACACATCCTGTGGTGTCATATGGAACGCAGCCCATAGCTCGGTGGGTTTTAGGACCCAGCAGCAGCCTGAGTGTCGGATCCTGATGTACTCTCACTCTGTCCATGTGGAGATGTTCAGATGTGAGTGAGACTCTGAGAGGAACACCATCATCTCCTCAACCTCCACCCTGGATAAACACGCTCAAACCCTCACACACACTCCGCGGAGACAGACAGGAGTGTGTGTGTGTGTGTGTGTGTGTGTGTGAGAGAGAGAGACACTGAAAACATTCATTTATTTTAAAAAACATATTTGAGTAGTTATTAATGTGGATGGAGAAGCGACGTGGGCTTAGTGGAGAGATTCTCCTGTTTTTATGGCTGAAGTTGTGATGAAGTGAAGATGTGGATTAAAATCGGAGAACTCCGGGATCCATGCAGGTGAGTGTGTGTGTGTGTGTGTGTGTGTGTTATCATACCTGACTCACATTACTAAATATAAACAAAATGAGCAGTTAGACTCAGAACGCTGATCAGATCCTGACTCAGACTCAGCAGCCTGATCGTGGAGCACTCGTAGAATAAAAGGTTCCTCATGGGTTCTTTGGATGGTTGATGGTTCTAGATCTCTGACAGGGTTCTACTTGGAACCTTCCACTTTTTTCAAACACATCAACAAATTTGTAGTTGTTTATTTCAGAAATAGTCGCATCGTAAATCTGCTTTAATCTGCATGAAGGAAATTGACACGTAGAATACAGAATCAACACCTAAAATCCTGAATTAACACTGACAGTGCGGAAAAAACCCTAAAATGTAAAATGAATTAACACTGAATTAACACACAAAACACCTAGAGAGTAGAATTAACACCTGGAATGCCGAATGAACACCTACAGTGTTAAAGTAATACCTAAAATTTAAATAAAAATAATAATAAATGCACACCTACAGCACTGAATTAGGACCTGAAACAGTGTATTAACACTTACTGTGTTAAACAAACACCTTAAATGTTGAATAAACACCAGCAGTGTTTCATTACCTCCTAAAGTGTTAAATTCGAAGCTTAAATGTTGTGACACAGTGATGTTGGTGATGCTGTTAAAGCTGAAATCTAGATTTTAGATGTTTAAATGAATACTCAGAACACCAAATTAACACCTAATATGCTGAATTAACACCTAAAGTGTGGGGGAAAATCATAAAATGCTATAGTAACACCTACTTTTAGGACTTAAAGCCTAAAATAATTAATTAAACATCTACAGAATGGTATTAACATCTAAACTGCTGGATTAACATGTGTAGTATGGCCTAATGTAAACTGTTAATACCTAATTAGCATATTCAGTGCAGAATTAACACCTTAAATGCTGATTTAACACCTCAAGTGCAGAAATAAGGCTATAAATCTGGAAGTTCACATTTAAGCGTTCGCTCTACTGCGTTAAATTAAAACGCCTCGTTACAATGCTGCAGGTGTTAAATGCAGCGCTGTAGGTGTTTATTCATGACGAGAAATTGCGTGTGGAGGTTTTTTGCTTCTGTTTATCGACATGTTTCATGGACTCTTAGTAAATCTCCATGTGCCTGATTAAATGTTCTTAAATCAGATGAAGTCATGTTTAGTGTCGTAGTGTTTAAATCAGTGCTGATTAAGGTGTTAATTGTGTGTGTGTGTGTGTGTGTGTAATGGGGTATGATGTACACTAAACACTCAGACTGGAGATAAATACTGACTAGTTAATGCACAGTTGGTAGATTCTATGGTTTAGGAATAATTCTGTTAATGTGAGTGTGAAGGCAGATGCACCGCTCGCCGTGGCTGCCGCCTCATTAACGCTGTTTACTGTCGAGTGTTTACTGACGTTAAAATCAGACGAGTTTAATGAGATGCGAGATCTTAGGAATAAAGTCAACATCTGCTATAGACGTGATGTGAGTATGTGCTAAAATGTTGTTTACGTGTTTAGATATGAGTTTAGTGTGTGTGTGTGTGTGTGTGTGTGTGTTTACGGTCACTGCAGTTTATCTGATATGCAAATCAGCTCATGAATATACACAATCACGAAATGACATCATGCATTAATTTGCATATTTATGAAATAATTTGCATATCAAAACTTACACATAATTTAAAATATATTGTTAAAGCATCATATTTTAATGACCAACACACCCCAGTGCATTATGGGTATTATTATGATTATACCGTGGTATGGGCACTAATCTACTGCAGTGCATGATGGGATGCAAACGCAAAAATTCAGTAATTTCCTTTTTTCTCCTTTTATTCCTCATAGATGAATGATAAGCAGGTTTACTATCAAATATAAGCGTGGCCACGCCCAGGCACACAGGCCACGCCTCTTACACTGGTACCGACAGGTATAAAGACCACACCTGTTACAGCAGATGATCCGTGTACCTGTTGGCCTACTGAAGGAGGCGTGGCCTCGATGGCTATCAGTACCAGCGTAAAGGGCGTGGTCATCTGAGTCTGGGCGTGGCTTCCTGTTCAATTAACTTAACAGTTTTCATTGGTTGAAATTAGACTGTTTAGAGATTCGTGAAACACACACACACACACGATCGGGTACTGAGATTTTTGTGTTGTTGTTCTCGTCTCTGAAGGACACACACTTTTACTGTTCACTACGCGCTAAATAAAAATAAATGCTGTTGTTTGTAATTTAATTTGTCAGAGAAACAGGAGTCGCTGAAAGCGCCGATGTTTCCATTAAGGCTTATAAAATATGCAATGTGACTGGATTGGACTGAAGTGTATAAATAGCCTGTGCGGATTATAGAGGAGCTCGTGTTGCTGTCGTCGCTCGCGTAAACACACACACACACACACATACACACACACACACACACACGTAATGTTCTCATGTAGAGCTGAAATAAAGACGAATAACCTGTGTGTATGGAGGTGTGTTTTTGCTCCTTACACACAGACGTGATCAATTTAAAACATTTTATTGAAAAACGTCTGACTCAAACTCTCTCGCTGTCACTTTAATTATTTTACAATATTTTTATTAGAGAAAACAAAATCAGAGGTACAGATATAAAATAAACATACAGTATATACACATGTAAACATCTCTGTGTAAGTGACAGCGAAGGAGGCGTGGCCTTGGTGTGTAAGTGACAGCGAAGGAGGCGTGGCCTCGGTGTGTAAGTGACAGCGAAGGAGGCGTGGCCTCGGTGTGTAAGTGACTGCGAAGGAGGCGTGGCCTCTGTGTGTAAGTGACTGCGAAGGAGGCGTGGCCTCGGTGTGTAAGTAACAGCGAAGGAGGCGTGGCCTCGGTGTGTAAGTGACAGCGAAGGAGGCGTGGCCTCGGTGTGTAAGTGACAGCGAAGGAGGCGTGGCCTCTGTGTGTAAGTGACAGCGAAGGAGGCGTGGCCTCGGTGTGTAAGTGACAGTCAAGGAGGTGTGGCCTCTATGTGCAAGTGAAAGCGAAGGGGGCGTGGCCTCTGTGTCTAAATGAAAGTGAAGGGGGCGTGGCCTCTGTGCCTAAATGAGAGTGAAGGAGGCGTGGCCTTTGGACATGTTAGTCCGAATGAATCAGGTGTGGCCTCTGTACCTATCAGTCTCAGTGAAGGGGGCGTGGCCTCTGTGTCTAAATGAGAGTGAAGGGGGCGTGGCCTGTGTGCCTGTAAGCTGAAGTTAAAGAGGCCTGTAAGATTCAGTGCAGGAGGCATTCCTTCTCTGTTTATCGGCCCCAACGTAGGAGGCGTAGCCTCTGTACCTGTCACGCCCAATGAAGGAGGCGTGGCCTACTACTTTGCAACAACGTAGTGAACAAAAACAACTTGTTAACGTTCTACAACTTAACCATAACGTTAAAGACCTTCACTCTCATAATCAGCAGATATCCAGCAGGGGGCAGTGCTGCGTTAGTGTTAGCCTGACACGTTTAGCATTCGCGCACACTGAAAGCTTGAATAGATGGGAATCGGTGCGAAAGACGTTTTAACACGTTAAAGTAAACAAAGTACAGTGCGAGCTAAACACAAATACAGTCATGCTAATTTTATACGTGTTTATATTCTGACAGAAACAATTTCCGATACGAGTGTCTCAGTGAGTGTGAAGTGAATTGTAAAGTGCGTGTGTGTGAAATGTGTCATTTTTATTTCATTTGCATTTTCATTTTCTTATTTTAAATGCCTGCGTAATTATTTGTGGAATTTTTTATCCATTAATTGTTATAATCACAGAGTTCAGTAGGAATTTATATCGTTAGCTTCACTTTGTTAATGCACTAATTTCCCTTTTCTTTCCTTTTTTCTCCGTTTATTCCTCGTAGATGAACGATCTCACAGGAAACGGCGACTAGCGAGAAGTCTGACTGACAAGGCTACAACTTCTTTGAAGAAACTTTTTTAAAAAGCCGCACAGTTTAAAAAAAAAACTTTCAAAGCCTCACAGTGGCATTGAGCAGCACATCGGACCATCTGAGGAGTAAAAACTATTTCTGTTTTCATCTTTTCAGACGTGTGGCGCTTTTTACAATCCATTTCTAATATTTATTGGCAGATTTGCTGCAAAGTTTGGAGAAAAAAGTGAATTTTTTCCCTTGATGACGCACGTCACATGCTTATGTGACAGAAAACAACTTGAGTAAAAAGTGAATTATGTAAAGACTTTTGTCTGATGATTAGCGCATGCTAGCATTTCACATTTAGCGCTGTTCTCAGATTATATAATGACTGACACGTGCATGTTTTACTCTTTTTCTGACGGCTAGCTCTCTATTTTGTAGCCGTATTTTGCAATACATTTCAATCTGCTAAAGACTGTAAAGTAAATTTTTACAAAATTCTGAATCGGCTAAATCAGCGCTAGCGCTAGCATGCTGCCTTTACAAACCTAAACATCCTAAAATCAAGCCTCAGATTCCGTGTTTTATTTCCGTCGTTGTTATCCGTTGCAAATGATTTAGCAGCCATGCAGCTAGCGTTAGCGTTAGCACTGCAGGCGTGTTGGGTGTGTATTAGCCGTGCGATACAGCACTCTCCGGCCTCATGGGGGCACTACGACGTCTGCAGATCACAACTTTACACAGACGATGGACTCGTGTGGCATTACATGGCGTGCCAGCCGGAATCCACCGACATGACCAAGTACGTCAAAGTGAATCTGGAGCCGGAGAACATCACGTGCGGAGAACCGCCCGAGATCTACTGCGCTCTGGTCAGTGCACTTTTATCTCCTTTATCTCCTTTATCTTCTTTATCTTTTGTTTTATAGTGTAGAGTCAGAAATAGTGACATTTGACAGATTATTCTCTTTATTATTAATACTGACACGTGAAGTTTAGGGACCCTTGTGCCCTATTCCCTACTCCCTATTCCCTACTCCCTATTCCCTATTCCCTACTCCCTATTCCCTACTCCCCATAAACACTGAAGCCTGGTTGAATGAATAAATTGTGAATAAATCCTGAATAAATTGTGAAATAAAGACACAGATGTGAGCGTGACGCTCTATTACAGACTCAGTGTTCCTGCTCTCACTCTCCAAACCAAGCTTTTTATATCTGCAGAGTGACAGTAAATAAATAAAGTAACTGAAAATACTGTGAGATTAAACTCAAAATAAATCTTTCAGCATGTCACAAGATTTCATTGATGAGGTCTATCAATATACCTGTCTCACTGTCTCTCTGTCTCTCTGTCTCACTGTCTCACTGTCTCTGTCTGTCTGTCTCTGTCTGTCTGTCTCTCTGTCTCACTGTCTCTCTGTCTCACTGTCTCTGTCTGTCTGTCTCTCTGTCTCACTGTCTGTCTCTCTGTCTCACTGTCTGTCTGTCTCTCTGTCTCACTGTCTCTCTGTCTGTCTGTCTCACTGTCTGTCTGTCTCACTGTCTGTCTCTCTGTCTCTCTGTCTCACTCTCTGTCTGTCTGTCTGTCTGTCTCACTGTCTGTCTCTCTGTCTCACTGTCTGTCTGTCTCACTGTATCTCTGTCTCACTGTCTGTCTCTCTGTCTGTCTGTCTGTCTGTCTGTCTCTCTGTCTCTCTGTCTCACTGTCTCACTGTCTGTCTCTCTGTCTGTCTGTCTGTCTCACTGTCTGTCTCTCTGTCTCACTGACTGTCTCTCTGTCTCTCTGTCTCACTGTCTATCTCACTGTCTCTCTGTCTCACTGTCTCACTGTCTGTCTCACTGTCTGTCTCTCTATCTGTCTGTCTGTCTCACTGTCTGTCTCTCTGTCTCACTGTCTGTCTGTCTGTCTGTCTCTCTGTCTCTCTGTTTCACTGTCTCACTGACTGTCTGTCTGTCTCTCTGTCTCTCTGTCTCACTGTCTCACTGTCTGTCTGTCTGTCTGTCTGTCTGTCTCTCTGTCTCTCTGTATCACTGTCTCTCTGTCTCACTGTCTGTCTGTCTGTCTGTCTCTCTGTCTCACTGTCTGTCTCTCTGTCTCACTGTCTGTCTGTCTGTCTCACTGTCTGTCTGTCTCTCTGTCTCACTGTCTCTCTGTCTGTCTGTCTCACTGTCTGTCTGTCTCACTGTCTGTCTCTCTGTCTCTCTGTCTCTCTGTCTCACTCTCTGTCTCTCTGTCTGTCTGTCTGTCTGTCTCACTGTCTGTCTCTCTGTCTCACTGTCTGTCTGTCTCACTGTATCTCTGTCTCACTGTCTGTCTCACTGTCTGTCTCTCTGTCTGTCTGTCTGTCTGTCTGTCTCTCTGTCTCACTGTCTCACTGTCTGTCTCTCTGTCTGTCTGTCTGTCTCACTGTCTGTCTCTCTGTCTCACTGACTGTCTGTCTGTCTCTCTGTCTCACTGTCTATCTCACTGTCTCTCTGTCTCACTGTCTCACTGTCTGTCTCACTGTCTCACTGTCTGTCTCTCTATCTGTCTGTCTGTCTCACTGTCTGTCTCTCTGTCTCACTGTCTGTCTGTCTGTCTGTCTCTCTGTCTCTCTGTTTCACTGTCTCACTGACTGTCTGTCTGTCTCTCTGTCTCACTGTCTGTCTGTCTGTCTGTCTGTCTCTCTGTCTCTCTGTATCACTGTCTCTCTGTCTCACTGTCTGTCTCACTGTCTGTCTGTCTGTCTCTCTGTCTCACTGTCTGTCTGTCTCTCTGTCTGTCTGTCTCATTGCCTGTCTGTCTGTCTTTGTACTCCACAGTAAACATCCATCTGCTATTCATCACAATTAGAGATTTTTTTTAATAATTGTTTCTAAAAACACACAAAACAGAGTATAAATAATAAATAATATAAATAATAATTAATAATAAATAATTTCTAAACAAGTATTTCATATTTTTATTCGATGTGATCACTTTGTTTATTGCTGTGGTTTATTGTCATGTTACTTTTCCATATGTATCACCTCTCACATTCATTTATCACCTGAACCCAGCGTGGAAACACACACACACACACACACAAACACACACACACACACACGCTGAGAGAGAGAAGATGGAGTGTGTGAGAGAGGTTTAGTGCAGGAGGGAGGTAACCTTTATTTTATTTTTAGCTGCAGAATCGAGACGAAGAGCAAAAACACGGTTATTATTCTTTTCTCTGAGTTCAGGTTCACCTTTACAACTGCAGTGTGATACATGAGTGTGACGACACGTCGGAGTGATACATCAGAGTGATACATCAGTGATACATCAGAGTGATACATAAGAGTGATACACGAGTGTATACATGAGTGTATACATCAGAGTGATACATGAGAGTGATACATCAGAGTGATACACGAGTGTATACATCAGAGTGATACATGAGAGTGATACATCAGAGTGATACACGAGTGTATACATCAGAGTGTATACATGAGAGTGATACATCAGAGTGATACATCAGAGTGATACACGAGTGTATAAATGAGTGTATACATGAGTGTATACATGAGAGTGATACATGAGAGTGATACATCAGAGTGATACACGAGTGTATAAATGAGTGTATACATGAGTGTATACATGAGAGTGATACACGAGTGTATACATCAAAGTGATACATCAAAGTGATACATCAGAGTGATACACGAGTGTGACACATCGGAGTGATACATCAGAGTGATAAATCAGAGTGATATACGAGTGTGACACATCGGAGTGATACATCAGAGTGATATCACACTCATATTGTCACAAAGAAAAGAATTGAAAGAAATAGAAAAGAAGTGAAAAATATTTTCTTACAGTCACTGATGGATTTTCAGCTTTCAGAAAATCCAGACTGGGAATAAAATCCGCATTTTCCTGGATTTTCTTGTCTCCAGTTTCAGTTTGAGCAGAAAGTGAGAGAGTAGATTAGTGTAATTCTCTCTCGTGCCCAGAAGGATGAAGGAGAAGGAGAAGAAGAACAGATTAACATATGAGCAGGATGAACGAGTGAAACCCTTCCAATCCAGCGCTCACATTTCGATTTCGTATCTCATGGCTTCATCAAGTTGCTGCATGTGAGTAACAGAGAATGATAAAACGCAGAAATAACACTCGGTGCTGGATCACGTGTTATTCTATGACACGTGCGGAAGCCATTTTGTTTTGCAGTGATGAATGTGATAATTACGACTAGCTCTATTCATGCAGTAATATACTGGTGATTATACAAGACTCCTATTAGATTTTATAACACTCGCAAAATCGTCTCATTCATGTATCATCAAATTAGTCTTCTATTTTTCAGTTTTAAATGATCTCTTGTTTTTATGTTACATCGTACTAAATTTAACAGCAAAAAAAACACTTTTTTCTTCTTCAGTCCGCATTTTCTATCCCTGATTTTTTTTTTCTGATGTAAAGATGAGTGTTTGTGTTTAAAGGCGGTGGTCTGGATGCAGTGAAAAACTCTGTCTCAGACGCTTCTACTCAAGAAATCTCTGGTAACCTCTGAGGTGTGAACTACATGCAGTTGATTTTAATAAACTGAATGTGGAAAATCCACTTAAGCAGCTGCGTAACCCGACTCTGAATACCAGCAACTTTCCTCATGTAGATACTGACACAACTTTTAGACTGAAGTCGCCCAATTCTGAATATGAACCTTTGGGAAAAACTACACAACACTGATCTAGCTTAGTATCTATCTATCTATCTATCTATCTATCTAGCTGTCGTTATGCTGTTGTGCATGGAAGCTCCAGTAAATTGGGTCTGAAGGCAGTGGAGACGCTTCTGACATTTCATTACCAAAAGAATTGCTGGCAGCTGATTAGCGTCCACACAGAATAAACGAGGCTGTAAACTGAGTGCAATCGTTTCCCTCTGGGTTCATGATTTTAGCGTGACACCTCCACCTTGTTGTGAGTTTGTTTGCCCTGCTTTTTAAGATTATTTTGGACTGATTTCAATTTCTTGAGAATCTTAATGTCAGTGGAGTCTGAGGCTGAGGATGAATAACAGTGACATTAAGCACAGACTCGTCAGGGGAACGCGAATCACACAGCTGGTCTCTTTTTATTAACAAAGTTCTTCCTCAACCATGAGCCCAATAAAGCAACGAGGATTTATTAATGATAATTATTAGGTGATATCAGAAAGATCTACACATAGGAGCCTATGTACAGATTCTCATTTATTGTAAAATGTCTTCAATAACACTCACAGTAATATAATTATATAATTATAAATAGAATTCTGTATAAAAGACACAGCTGTTGTCCTGAAGACATCAAACTAAACAGAAAGTTTAAAACAAACGAATCATGAAAATGAGTCACAATGAATCAAATTCATTAAAAACTTTTATTTACTTAAAGAGGGAGTTTAAAAGAAATGAATCACTAAAGTGAGTCTTAATGGCAGTTCATATGAATCAAAACCAGCAAGATGGAGTCAATAGACAGCTTGTTCATATGAATCGATTCACCAAAGTGAGTTTTAATGGTGAATCAAATGACTCAAAGTTCAGATCACTTTAAAAAGCAGTTTGAAAGTAAAATGAATCATAACAGCAAAATAAACGAATCACAAATCACACAGTCTGATTCATTTAAACAAGTAGTTTAAAAGAATCACATCTCTAATGTGAATCATCATTAAACTCATCAGTACATTTTAATTCAGTCTGTTTCTTTCCTGGCATTAATTATTGGCAAAATGTTTTACTCCACGTTCATCAGCTAGTTGATCTTTGTGCTGTTTGGATCAATGTGGCAATCAGGCCATGAAAAATAAACAGCATTAAAAACATAATAGATTCTAAATATGTTTAAGGGGAAAAAAAAGTCTCAGATAAATATTTAATAGCCAAATATTCTCCTTTACAGATAAATAATGTGATTAAAGCTCAGCGTGGTGTGTGCTGTGATTCAGAAGAAGCACTAATGAGAAGAAGACACACTCGATCACTACGGTGTCAGTAACACAAACACTCGAACACCAGCGTGGAGACGAATCTCTCTCCTTCAGCACTCGGAGCAGATCAGAGATGAATAACGTCAGCAATCTCGTGAAGTCTTTTTCCTCAGAGCCACGACGAGTCGCTTCACTTTAAAGAAACTGACTCAGTGGTGTTTATTTACTCTTTCTGTAAAGTTGCTGTACTTCATCATGGTAATTTAATCAGTAAGGAAAATATTTTGCCAATGAGTTCATTATGAATTAATTTAAACGCATTCAGGATCATGATTGGATGTTAATTTTATGAGAGTTATGAAGCAACACAGCTAAAGAAAATAAATTGTTTAAAAGAAAGTGTAGGAATTATTTCGTTTTTTAAATAATTTATAGTTTATTATTAGTGTTTATTATGAGTGCTGTTGTAATTAAAGGAGCCGTCTAACGAGGCCGGAGGTTAAACTGTTAATACCCACAATGCATCACTGCTCATTATCAGATCATTACACAAAGCTCATGTGATTTAAACTGAGAAATGAAGAGACTTCCTGTAGTGACTGTAAGAGATTATAATAAATATTTATAAATATTTCACTCAGGTTTCTGTGTAAGAGGAGAAGAAGAAAAAGCTTCACAGACACATTTTATTTTTATTCTATGTGCCAATCACACGATGCTTCACAGCTCAGAGACATGAATTTAAAAAAATAATACGATTTAAAAAATGAACTCAAATACAGAGAGAAAATTCTCTACAGTCGTCTCAGAAAAGAACAAATCACTTTAAACGTCGTCACTTAGCACTTCATCAGTACAGCTCACTGTTTCTGTCTCAGATTTTCTCCTTAAACCGTTTTCATTTTCACATCAGCCTCATGAGCAACATCCTCAGAGTCATACCTTTTAATCTGACCTTTTAATCTGACCTTTGACCCTCAGTGTTGCGGATTAAAAAGATTTTCTTGCTAATGAAGATTTTCTAACGATTTTTGAAGTTTTTTCCTGAGCACTGGGGAAGAGTGCTGTTTTACTGAAGAGAATGAAACCTCTAATCCTCTACTGTAAACATAATTATGAATAATAATTAATTGTAATTAAATATTTATTAATAGTGCGCTGTATCTTTTCTTCCCGTCTGCAGGAGAACCCGTACATGTGCAATAACGAATGTGACGCCGCTACAGAGGAACTCGCTCACCCTCCCGAGCTCATGTTCGACGTTGAGGGTCGAAACCCGACCACATTCTGGCAGTCGACCACGTGGAAGACGTACCCCAAACCTCTGCAGGTGAACATCACGCTGTCGTGGAACAAAACCATCGAGCTGACCGACGACATCGTGATCACGTTCGAATCGGGTCGACCCGAGCAGATGGTCCTGGAGAAATCTCTGGACTACGGGAGAACGTGGCAGTCGTACCAGTTCTACGCCACCGACTGCCTGGACGCCTTCGCCATGGAGCCCAGGTCCGTGCGTGAGATTTCCCAGCGCACGCTGCTGGACATCTTCTGCACCGAAGATTATTCCCGAGGTTACGTCTGGAAATACGACAAAACGGTGCGATTCGAGATCAAAGATCGTTTCGCGCTGTTCGCCGGCCCACGACTGCACAACATGGCGTCTTTATACGGACAGTTAGACACCACCAGAAACCTGAGGGACTTTTTTACACTGACAGATTTACGGGTCCGACTTTTACGGCCCGCGACGGGAGCCACGACGGTGGACGAGGACAATCTGTCCAGATATTTCTACGCCATTTCAGACATCAAAGTCCAAGGCAGGTGAGAACGACACTTTAAATAAAATCTAATCTAAAAAAATTATCTAATGTAATCTAATTAAATAAATATGTCTCTGTTTTAAATTCTTAGGATTTCACCCAATCAGTAAAAACTACTTTTCCAGCATAAAACTTTGATGGTAACAGATCATTCACAGGAACAGGAATTTTATAATAACTGTGTGATCACTGATCTGGAGAAGTTTATTTAACATTCACGGAAGGAGTCTCCAGTTTCAGCGCTTTGTAACAGTCAGGGGTAAAGCTGTAACTTACTGGGTGATGATGAGGATGGTGGTGGTGATGAAGATGATGATGATGGTGATGGTAATGATGATGAAGGTGATGAAGGTGATGAAGAAGGTGATGAAGAAGATGATGAAGGTGATGATGATGAAGAATCACACCAGTTGGGTAGAGAGTAATGTAGTGATGAATAACGTTCAGCGCTGATTAAACACATCAACGCGTCTCTGTGTCATAAAGTCCTGCACTCTCTGATTTATACTGAGTTTATTGTGTGCCGTGTAAATCCATCATAATTACCACACACACACACACACACACACACACACACTTACATACATACACATACACACACTTACACACACACACACACACACACATCCTCCTGCAACATCACTGAACACACACACACTTCTCATCTGAATAGTATATAAAATGACATTGTTAGCGGTTCAGGTCTCAGTGGAGTGTGTGTGTCTGTGCGTGTGTGTGTGCGTGTGTGTGCGT
>NC_069730.1:20840838-20843338 GCF_027358585.1 Pangasianodon hypophthalmus | reverse complement strand
TTTACAGCACCACCGTGACAAGTTCATCTTAAACATTCGCACATTTACAGTGTCTTAATACCTTTCTTTTAATGTTGTAGCACAATGCCACTGTTTATATCTGTATTTGTGTTTGTATTTAAACCAAAGTGGGCGTGGTCTTTACAGGAAGTGTGTACTGGAAAACACAGAAAAAGTGTAGCTTTTTCATTCACAATTTATAACAAATTTGCAGAACATGACTCACTGAACTGTTATTTACAGTTGATGAAAATATCTGCCTCGTAAGCTCTGATCTGATTTACTGCAGAGTTTTTGGGTTTGTTGCGTTCAGAAAGTTCTGGAAAAGTTCTACAGCAGATTCAGATTCTAAAGCGAAGTCAGAATAAAGTCTGTTAAGCAGCTTCACCCGACTGTATGATTTCTAAGAAGATCAATCCTTTAATAACGATGACAAACACAATGAATATTTTTTAAATGAACTAAATCGCTCTTTTTTGTGCGCAGTGTGTGTTCTGCGTGAGCGATACGGAGCGACGACTCGATAAATAAATCAGAAATGCGCATGCTCCACAGTTAACTTGTCTTTCCTACGCTAAAAAATGACAGAGAAAAGGTGGAAGAATGTTTGTGCCGTGTGCAGCGCTCGGACTTTTTGGGTTTGTTTCAGTTCTTTTTGTGCGGTTTTGAGTTGCGTTGGAGTTGGAGTGGGAAGTTCGCTGAAATCTGGCAACCTGCCTGCAAACTTTACACTCACGCATTTCAAACTCTGCAGGAAAGTCAAAACTTCACACTCAGGAAGTTTCTTTTGTTTTGTTTTGTTCTGTGGGATCCCAGGTACGATACACACACCTGGTCTCAACCTGAAGCTTTCTGGAGCTTTCAAACAAACACACAAACACACAAACGCACAATTAAAGTGTGTCTCTTATCTGTATCTGTTAATTCTGAATAAAGTATTCACGGTTTATTACTTCTCTACTTTCTATCTTTGTATTTTCATGTAGAATAAGTCATTAAAAACTCAAATATAAACTCAAAATAATTATATAAACAAACATTTAAGACTTTCTTCCCTTAAACACACGTTTGTAAAGTCAGACACCTCACTTCCAGGTTTGTTTGGAGAAATCAGATATCTAAAAACTTATAATATAATATAATATAATATAATATAATATAATATAATATAATATAATATAATATAATATAATATAATATAATATAATATAATATAATATAATGTCTGTCATTTGTCTGATGCTGCGTTCATGACAACTGGGAACTCGGAACTGGAAATAAAAGGAATCCTGACTGTAAGCTGTCTATAAACCTGGAATTAAAGTGTTGTTTGGTTATTGATTCATTGATTTTTAAACTGGTTTTAATAATTGGCTGTTAATAGCGCTGAAAATGACATGAAAGAGCAGTTTATTTTAAACTAAAAGAAAACCTGCGGAAAGCGAATTCGCATTTTAATGATCGAAGTATCACCCAGTATCTGGAGAATTCGAATATAAAGAGAAAGTTAAAGAAATGCTTAAAAACAGGCTGTTAATTCTCGTCCGTACCTTTCAGCGAGCGCCGCCATGTTGGAGCGACGTCACAGAATCGCAGCTCTGAGAAGTCTCGAAAACATAATATGCATGCACTGACTAGCGCAATTAGCAAAAATTAGCACCTGTTTTAGCCTCCGTGACGTGGCTGCTAATCTGTGAACTGTCACGTTTATTAAACGTAGAACGCTAATCACTAATTATCCATTAGCTACGTTATTAGCTGAGCACTGAATAAACTGCGTTATTGGAAAGTTACAAAATGTCTGAAATAACAGAGTGATATAATTATACAATATATTCACACTAATGTTTTACACAAAATCAAAACACAACACGCTAGTGATTAGCCTGACTTTAGCTGCACTGACAGACGTGATGTCTGCTGTTGATTGTTTTCATAATTAAAGTGTTTTTATGATATTAAAAAGATCAGGTTAGCGTAACGCTATCAGGCTGCAATGAGATGAGAATCCTCTGCGGTTATTCATCGTGTGTGAGAAATGTCAAGCTCAGCAGGAAGGGGATGGATTTCTGACTGCGTGGCTCGAGTTCACAGCCAGAGACTAAACTCTGCGTTTCTAAAAACCATTCAGTAAAATAAAGAGAGTAAAGATGTAGAATACGGCGCGAGCTCAGGGGTCACGTCTCGCTGAATCACTCGGCTGAATATTTATTGTAATGAGGTCAGAAATACGGAGCGAGATTTTAGACCCTCAGCCTCCTGATGTGAAAATCAATAACGGTGAAGTATTTTCAGAACAGGTATTTAACATGATGTTCAAATAAACATCGTCTGTCTCCGTTTGTGCTTTATTTTAAAGTTTGTCTTCAGAAAATAATAGAACAACAAAATACATCAAGACGTTTAATGAAAAAAAGCATCGATTTCTGTAGCGTTCAGAAGAGAAGGTGTTGATTAATTCTCTAGAGCAGCAGCTCTGACAGTAGCGCAGGTTTATATT
>NC_069730.1:20813338-20835838 GCF_027358585.1 Pangasianodon hypophthalmus | reverse complement strand
ATCGCTCAGAAATGCCACTTAAGTAGCTGCGTAACCCGATTCTGAATACGAGGAACTTTCCTGCGTAAACATCGACCTAATTTTGAAACACAAGTCTCTGCTTCTGTGCAGTTATATTAACTTACATGTGTTTTTAATCTTTTGTAATGAAACAGAATGTAATGAAAAATATAACTAATGAAAATATTTCATTAATAAACATCGTAATTTACCTGAAGCTGAAAATAAGAGACGAATTAACGATCAGCCACTAGCACGTGAACGCAGCATTTCTGCAGGTTTTCTGTAATTTTGTAGAAATATCTCTGGATAAAATGAGGGTTTAACAGCTGATGAAACATAAACAGCTCTTTGTTTGTGGCATTCAGACTTTCTCCATAACGCCTCCTGTGTTTCTTCATAAATAAATCCGTTAATCTGGGCTACAGATGCTGAACTCAGAACTCAGAAGCTCCTCGGGGTTTTCTGGAAGCCGTTCAAACCCCATCGACTGAAAAAACTTCACAGATCTGCAGATTAAAAGTTTTTAAATCCTGCCGAAGACCTGCGGAGGAAAAACACAAACCCTGGCATCTCGGAGCATCTGTCACATAAACACATAAAGACTAAAAGAAGAAACAGAAGAAGCATAAAGTCACAATTTCACATCTGAATATTTATCACTTTTAACCGGATTCAGTGGTAAAATAATGTACAATTATACATTCTCTCATGATTACTCTGCCTGGTGTTTCTGTTCTACACTGTAATGATGAACAATAAATCAGGTCTTGATTCATTTTACACATTAAAGACAGAATTAAAATCAATAAAACAAACACAGAGCTTTACAGGGACACGACGGTGACCTGAAAAACATCGGGTTTATTTCCATCAAAACAAAATCTCACACTACGTCCAAAAATTACAGATTTCACCAATAATCGATAGATTAATAAATTCATTATATAATATGCTGCAGTGTTCATATTTTTAAATACTTTTTGTTCTTTTCTCTTTTTTTCCTCTCTGTTTTTTAGGAGAAATCTTTTATATAACTAATTCAATGCAGTTTTATTTGTATAGAGCTTTTAACAACGGACATTATATATAATTATATAATTTATATACAGAAATATATAAATTCAGAATATAAATATTAAGTTTATAAATTTAACCCTAATGAGTGAGTCAGAGGTGACGGTGGTGAGGAAAAACTCCCTGAGACGATATGAGGAAGAAACCTTGAGAGGAACCAGGCTCAAAGGGAACTCATCCTCATCTGGGTGACTCCAGATAGTGCGATTATAAATCATTCCCTTCTATAACTGTGTGCTACATGGACAAATAGTGCAGTTGTGTAACCAGGAAATTCATCACAGTTTTCACGTGAAGTTTATTTTGTTGAAGTTATTAACTGTGCACTGATGGAGACCCGGGTGTAAAAGTGTTCATGGGAATCGCAGTCCTAAAGCTAGCTTCATGGAGTTTATAATATATTATAAAATGTTATATATTATAAATAATATATTGCTAAAAAAGAGTTTATTATTCTTGGAAGAGGGTGGAAGATGACAGGTTTAAAAAAAAAAGACATTTTTAAAAGATATTAAAATTTTAGCTGTCATTCAGCAGGAGAGACTTTGCGAGAAGGCTAGATTTTGTGTATGTTAATATTTTAATAATACTCTAATAATAATATTTTAATAATCTACATCTGATAGACGGATAGTGTGCAGAGTGTCGGAGGAACTGGAACAAACCATTCCTGATCTGTAAAGAATCATTTTTCATTCGCTTAAAATGGCGTCCTGACTTCAGTTTCATCTCCAGTGTGATGAAAAATCTCAAATGATTGGAGGAAAAAAATCGAATATTATAACCTGGAGTATAATTTAGATAAAACTTTCAAATTTTTATTAATTATTGAGTAAAAGTTTGGCAGAGATGCGCTTCCATAAATGTATTTATTACCTGCCCTTCAGTGGTATTAATTCACACACAGTCTCTGTTTCTGAAGTGACTTTCAGGCTGCAGGTGATGAACTAGTCTAATTTGCATAGACTCCGCCCACTAATTTACATATTCATGCCATAGCCAATCCAGCAGTCCGTTATCAAAGCCCCGCCCTGAAGAACTGTTTCAGCTAATGAGCATTTTTACTCCAGCTCTCAGTCGTGATGTTTTTCTCCGATCGGATCTTACACTCGTTTATCATAACCGCTCCCACGAGTGTGTGTTTGTCGTTTGTGTTCTCAGCTCGAGTGTGTGTTTGTCGTTTGTGTTCTCAGCTCGAGTGTGTGTTTGTCGTTTGTGTTCTCAGCTCGAGTGTGTGTTTGTCGTTTGTGTTCTCAGCTCGAGTGTGTGACGACGTGCTGCTGCGCTGTCAGAACGGCGGAGTGTGTGTTCAGCACCAGCGCTGTCGCTGTCCTCCGGGATTTTCCGGAGTGTTGTGTGAAACGGAGCGATGCCGCGGTGGCCAGGCCTGTGAGGAGCTCCGATCAGGACGTGACTGTCTCCGTCTCTCGTCTCTGCCACTCTTTTATTCCCTCGTTCTCTCGCTCTCGTCTCTCCGCCGCGTCTGAGGGAAGGAGGAACGCCGAGGAACGCGACTGAGGAACACGACTGAGGAACACGAACACAACGCACAGAGACGGCGTTACACTCAGCCACAGTGTAAACATGATGAAGGACAACGTACACACAGCATACACACAACACACACACAACACACACAACATACACACAACATACACACAACATACACATAACATACACACAACACGCAACATACACACAACGTACACACAGCATACACACAACACACACACAACACACACAACATACACAACATACACAACACACACACAACACGCAACATACACATAACATACACACAACATACACATAACATACACACAACACGCAACATACACACAACATACACATAATATACACGCAACATACACACAACATACACACAACACACACAACGTACACACAACACACACAACACACACAACATACACAACATACACACACACAACACGCAACATACACATAACATACACACAACATACACATAACATACACACAACACGCAACATACACACAACATACACATAACATACACACAACACGCAACATACACACAACACGCAACATACACACAACATACACATAATATACACACAACACGCAACATACACACAACATACACATAATATACACGCAACATACACACAACATACACACAACACACACAACGTACACACAACATAAACACAATATACATGCACTATACAAGCAATACACACATGACATACATGCCGTATACACACAACATACACGCAATATACACGCAATATACACATAATATACACACAACATAGACACAACATACACGCAATATACACGCAATATACACACAACATAGACACAACATACACGCAATATACACACAATATACACACAACATAGACACAACATACACGCAATATACACGCAATATACACACAACACAGACACAACATACACGCAATATACACACAATATACACAACATAGACACAACATACACGCAATATACACATAATACACACAACATAGACACAACATACACGCAATATACACTCAACACACACACAATACACACACGACACACGCAAAGTACACACAACGTACATGCAATATACACACAATATACACACGGTATACACACAACATACAACATACACACAACATAAACACAATATACATGCACTATACATGCACTATACATGCAATATACACACAATATACAAGCAATACACACATGACATACACGCAACCTACACACAACATACACATAATATACACACAACATAAACACAACATACATGCCTTATACACACAATATACACATAACATACACACAACATACACACAACACAAATACAACTTACACACAACATAAACACAACATACATGCCTTATACACACAATATACACACAACATACACACAACATACATGCAGCTTATACGCAGTATACACACAATACACACACAACATACACACAACATACGCGCACTACACACACTGCAGGCTGGAGGTCTGGAAGCAGCACTTTGTAAAAATTAAACATGGAAATTAAGAAGTTTTTCAAAAAATATTGATAAACGATAAACATGTTATTTAAATTAACTCTCATTCAGCTTGATTCAGCTTTAACCACGCCCCCTCTGACATCATCATTAGGTCACAGTGCTGACTTATTTAATACTATGCTAGCTCAAAATTATTTATTAGCTATTATTATTATTTAGCTAATCTAATTACAATCCCTCAGTCAGGGTTGCCAGATCTGCGTAAGAAAACCAGCACGATGGTTAATAAAGCGTGAAATCTGATCTCGCAAACTCTTTATTAAAGTCCGAAATCAAATCCAGAAATTTATCGTAATATTTGAAAAATAACAGCAAATGATAAAATGATAACTTTGTAAAATGATCTTTATTATAAACACTGCACCTCTTTATCAAACTAAATACGAAGAAATTTATTCGTAGATCGTTCACAGTGGCGTTTACACAAATCCATAAAGTAACACAAATATGACTAGCCTCAATTAGTACAAAAGTAATGGCGCCCTATAAAAGGAGGAGGAGTTAGTGTGTGTCTATGGTAGCCGACACGCTGCAGTGGCTGAGCTGCGTTACTGGATGATTTAGCGCACGACGCGCTTAGGAGGCGCTCTTTCACCTTTTAGTCACCATTTTGCCTTTTATGGAGATTTGTGGGTGTGGCTAAATAACTAGCTGTGTAATTTATAGCTAATTGGTGTTTATCAGCATCCGCATGCGAGTACGAAGAAAATCAGCAAAATCTGGCAGGAATTTTTAGTTTTATTTGATCGAAAAAACATTTACACACAACTTTACTAAAAAAGTTGATAAATGAGGCTCAGTGTCATTAATAAACAATATTTATGACTAACACGCAACAAACACGTACGGTAAAAATAGTTAATTATTATTTTATATGTGTTTACTGTAGTTACAGAATCTGATTTCACCTGTTAATTCACTACATTTTAGTCAAAACCAAATCCCACGTACACACGGAAAAGACCACGCGTTTATTTAGTGTTTACTTTTTAAAAATAAACTTTAAGTTTATATGTTTTCATGCAAAACTGTGATCTATCAGATATTTATATAATTTATGCAAAAAAAAAAAAAAAAAAAACAACCTCACCAGCTAGTTTATTCAATAACATGCTAATTCTCACTAGCTAGCTCGAACCTCAAATCGCTGTATAATCAGTAACAGGAAATGACATCACTGCACACCTGGGAAACATTCTGGAAAAAGCTGTTAGTGGTGGTATGTGGTGTTCGCTTCCAAACTTCCCACCTGCAGTGTGAGTTTATATCCAGATGTGTTTATATCCAGATGTGTCCTCGTATCACAGCTTCGATTGTACAGTTTTATCTCGACGGTTTTGTCCTCCGTGTTTATAAAAACAGCCACGTTTTTATCGGAACAGAACTTTGGAAATGGACATGGTTCCCAGGACAGACTTCATCCGTGGAGCTCAAACACTGACTCTGGAACAGAACATCAGGACACTGACGATATTTTCTCCCTGAAACAACAACAACAACAATAATAACAATAATAATAATAATAATAATTAATGTGTGTTGCTGAATATCGCAAGATGTAATACTGAGCAGAAGAAACCAAAAACAGAGCATGATATTTATGCGAAATTTGCGGGGAAAAAAATGTTGTAAATTTTTTATGTAAAAAAAAGTGTTAGCAAATCATCAGCAAATGTTCATTTTATATTTTGTGTGTGAAACATTATAAAAATACACGCACACTTCATCCAGATTAGAGAGCGAGTCCTGATACGAAACCCCCCTTTGTTCATGGCCACGTGGTACGATCCATTTTGTGGGTGTGTCCAATTTTCATTTGTAAAATTTGCTGTAAATCAATTTACTGTTCAAACAAATATTGGCTTCTCTCGGCTAACTGAAATCTGTAAAATCAGACCACACCCACTTCCTGAAATTATAGCCACGCCCACTTCACACTGATGGCTCCGCCTATAATGACAAGACAGCACTATTATCATTGTTTTATTTAAAACAAGCAGTCCATCGGTCCACGTGTTGTGAATTACTTAGTGCTAGGGCGTAGGGGAAGTGACTAAGCACACGCCCAACTGTTGGCCACGCCCATTTCCCCACCCACTAATTATCTCTGACTCCATCGTTAAGACCATTATCACTGTTACTGTCAGAACTAGAACCTTATCAAGTGTGGATTTTGCTAAGGGGAAGGGCTTAGGGGAGGTGAGTAGGGATTAGGGATTTAGTTTTACTTTGGATTGGAACAAGGCCAATTTCATCCCATTTACTCTGTAGATTTGTGTCACTTCCTGTGTGTGTGTGTGTGTGTGTGTGTGTGTGTGTGTGTGTGTGTTTAACTGATATATAAAGGAATTTTTAATAACAAAGGAAAATGAAAATCATCTGTGACCGTGTGTTATGACTGTAAATGGATAAATCGTGATGTTTTATTAATCACGCGGCCTCTGCACTTTTTTTTTTCCCTCCACGTAATCGTAGCGTTGCAGTCGTTAACGTTGTTGCACATGTGAAAGGGAAATCATATCTTTTTGTTGTTCTGAAAGCTGAATGTAGTAAAATATTAAAATATTAAAAATATTAAATCACAGTGTGTAGTTATTTTAATGAGTGACTGAGTCGAGGCTGCGTTTCATACAAAACGGTCGTCTAAAGGAGTGTGTGTGGTTAGCTAATAGCCTGCTAGCTAAGAGTGTGTGTGGTTAGCTAATAGCCTGCTAGCTAAGAGTGTGTGTGGTTAGCTAATAGCCTGCTAGCTAAGAGTGTGTGTGGTTAGCTAATAGCCTGCTAGCTAAGAGTGTGTGTGGTTAGCTAATAGCCTGCTAGCTAAGAGTGTGTGGTTAGCTAATAGCCTGCTAGCTAAGCGTGTGTGTGGTTAGCTAATAGCCTGCTAGCTAAGAGTGTGTGATTAGCTAATAGCCTGCTAGCTAAGAGTGTGTGTGGTTAGCTAATAGCCTGCTAGCTAAGAGTGTGTGGTTAGCTAATAGCCTGCTAGCTAAGCGTGTGTGTGGTTAGCTAATAGCCTGCTAGCTAAGAGTGTGTGATTAGCTAATAGCCTGCTAGCTAAGAGTGTGTGTGGTTAGCTAATAGCCTGCTAGCTACAAGTGTGTGGTTAGCTAATAGCCTACTAGCTAAGAGTGTGTGGTTAGCTAATAGCCTGCTAGCTAAATGTTCTGTCCTTCTTTCTCTCTTCCTGTCTAAAAACTTTTAATTGTATGAGAGAAAGTAGTGGAAATTAAATAATAAATTTAATGTATTGGGTTGCAGAAGGAAAAAATAAAAGATAATAAAATATAAGTGCAAAAAGATTAAAAATACACAAAGATCAAAAAAAAGATAAAATCTAAAACTAATTGAAGTTTGATTTTAATTGTTTATTAATAAATCTGTACAAATTAGTAATAACATTAATGAAACTTTTTATGTTGAGGAGTTTTGGGAGCAAAACCACATCCAGAACTTTCAAGTTATTTATTAATGAATTAAAAACTAAATCAGCAGTAACTGAGGAAACGTTTATTATTATCTTATTATTCAACAAATTCACTTTTCTTTCTAAAGTCTAAACTTCACCTCAGTGTCGGCATTTTACATAAAATATATTTTAAAACAAAATGCTATAATTACTAAATATTATTTTTTATCAAAGTTGTTATTTTTTAATTAGTAAACTAAACATTACGCTCATTTATTTTTTTCTACAGTAAAGGAGCGACTCAGAGCATCGACTCGCACTGTAACCATGACAACAAATATTAGATAGATCTCACCGTCCTCCATGTCAGTTTTCCTCGTGATCTGATTGGTCAGCTAATGCCACTCTGAGCTGCATTCTGATTGGTCGGCCGATGCCACTCCAAGCTGCGATCTGATTGGTCAGCTGATGCCACTCCGAGCTGCATTCTGATTGGTCGGCCGATGCCACTCCAAGCTGCGATCTGATTGGTCAGCTGATGCCACTCCGAGCTGCATTCTGATTGGTCAGCTAATGCCACTCTAAGCTGCATTCTGATTGGTCAGCTGATGCCACTCTGAGCTGCATTCTGATTGGTCAGCTGATGCCACTCCGAGCTGCATTCTGATTGGTCAGCTGATGCCACTCTGTGTTTCTCTGTAAAGGTTGTTCGAGTTCTGTTTTTAAATCAGACGGATTTTGCGCGCGTTTCTCGCAGGATTACGCGTGAGATGTAAACCGTGAGCTGGTGGTTGAAGAGGAAAGAGAAAGTGTGAAAGAATCCTATCGTTCCTATAAACACATTTTGGGTGACGTGACGAGGCTCAGATTTCCTGTTATACCAGTTATTTTCTAACAGCTCCAAACAAAACTGTAGAATATCGTTTATATAAATATTCAGTGTTCATAAAGGACAGGAATTATTTATTACCTCTTGATGAAAAGACAGAAACGTGTTTAACGTGAAAAATACAACATCACAACCGTACTTCCCCATCTTACTGATATAAACATCACGTGTCTGATCTGTACGTAAAACTCAGGGTTTATATCAGCAGTGTGTGAATGTGAGTCATTACTGAGACGAGGACATCTGTGTTAACGAGGAACTCGAGATCAGGCTGGGAAATGACATCATTTTAATCAGATGTTTGCTCTGAGATCAGACATCATCATTTTAATCAGATGTTCGCTCTGAGATCAGACATCATCATTTTAATCAGACGTTCGCTCTGAGATCAGACATCATCATTTTAATCAGATGTTCGCTCTGAGATCAGACATCATCATTTTAATCAGATGTTTGCTCTGAGATCAGACATCATCATTTTAATCAGACGTTCGCTCTGAGATCAGACATCATCATTTTAATCACGTCACAAAACGGCTTTAACCCTCGTCTTTAATAAACTCACTCTCAGAGAGACGGATGAGGACGAGGATGTCATGTGACCTGCGTTTTAATGAAAAAAAGGTTTTTTGGGTTTTTTTTTCTCCCAGAATTAAAGTCGTGATGTAAATATAAATAATGACTAAACAGAGAAATGAGTTTTAACCTTTTTATTTATCAGCAGAAGTGAAAAGCAGCCGGGGCGAGAGATCGAGCCTCATTACGGCCGCTGCAGCGTTAATGCTTTTGTAACGAGACTGAAAAAAAATGTTCTTTAATATAAACAGTCACTTGGGCCCTAAAGCGGAGAGAAAGTCAGCACTGTTTAAGAGTTTTTACTCTAATTCTCTTTCAGTTGAACAGTTTTTATATGTAAATCAATAAGTAAATCATTATTAAGAACAATATAAGGAGATATTTTGCATTTTCTGCTTTGCTGAGAGTTTGTGAGAAGCAGAAGTGATTTCTGAAATGGCTGAATCTGCACTTGAGGAAAAAAGGATGTGTATGAATGTACACGTATACGGAGGAAATGTCGTGCTAAATTGAGCGTCTGCGTTAAAGCGCTCTCGTCTCTGTGCGGAAATCAGTAACGAGCCGCTGGAGTTGTGCCGAGTCAGAGGGATGAAGTCATCAATAACAGCACAAGGTGAGCAGGAGGAAAAAGAGAAAATAAAACCACAAGCTCAGGAGATTTCTCCTCACGCTGAGGTCAGAGGAAGAGACACTGGATAAATTTATTTTACAAGACAGAGAGAAAGAGAGAGAGAGAGAGAGAGAGAAAGATAGATAGAGAGAGAGAGAGACAGACGGGTGAGAGAGAGAGAGATGGATGAGAGAGACGGGTCAGAGAGCGAGGCAGATGAGAGAGAAAGAGAGAGAGGGGTGAGAGAGAGAGAGACAGGTGAGAGAGAGACAGGTGTGTGTGTGAGAGAGAGAGAGAGAGAGAGAGATGGGTGAGAGTGAGAGAGAGAGAGAGAGAGAGACGGGTGAGAGTGAGAGAGAGACAGGTGAGAGAGAGACAGGTGAGAGTAAGAGAGAGAGAGAGAGAGAGAGAGACGGGTGAGAGTGAGAGAGAGACAGGTGAGAGAGAGACAGGTGAGAGTAAGAGAGAGAGAGAGACGGGTGAGAGTGAGAGAGACAGGTGAAAGAGAGACAGGTGAGAGTGAGAAAGAGAGATGGGTGAGAGTGAGAGAGAGACAGGTGAGAGTGAGAGAGAGAGAGAGACGGGTGAGAGAGAGAGAGAGAGACGGGTGAGAGTGAGAGAGAGACAGGTGAGAGAGAGAGAGAGAGAGAGAGAGAGAGAGAGAGAGACGGGTGTGTGTGAGAGAGAGACAGGTGAGAGAGAGACAGGTGGATGTGTCATTAATCGTGGAACAGTCCGACTCTCTCCTCACGATTCTCGGGATCCATGTTGAATTTTTACACGCTGATGTTTTTAAATCCCTCAGTGGAAATTTAAACTGAAATGTAAAATCTAAATTCAATTTTAAGATAAAATGTAAAATAAAACTTAACGTCCAACAAGAATCTGTCCCAGTTCACCCCATAAACAAGTCATGCCTGTCCTTATATGGTCACAGCTTCCTGGTCCTCTTTTTGTTGATTAGTTTCACCTGTTCCTGGTTTCTCACTCTCCATATATGGTCACAGCTTCCTGTTCTTTATAACTCTCTCTTAGTTAATCCCTTCATCTTTCCTCTCTTCTTCACCAAATCTACTTCTTTGGTTTTCTATTAAATTTAATTTAATTTTATTTGTACATCACCTCTCTCATGACCCCACCCCTCTGATGATGACCACGCCCATCTGGTGATGACCACGCCCCCTTTCTATCTCAGAACAGTGACCTTTTTTTAACTCTGCTGTTTTCTGGCCTTATTTTTGACAGAAAAAAAAACACACTTAATGATGAAAACAGGTCAGTCTGAGTCACACAGGTGTGTGTGTGTGTGTGTGTCTGTGTCTGTGTGTGTGTGTGTGTGTGTGTGAGTGTGTGTGAGTGTGTGTGTGTGTGTGTGTGTGTGGTGAATCAATCTGTCTTTCTGCTCCAGTTCCTCTCATCCATAGTGGCCTCAATCAAACAAACACAGATTCTACAGACAGACAGGTACACAGATAAAAAGGTAGTGAGGCAGACAGACAGGTATACAGATAGACAGGTAAACTGGCAGGTAGACACACATATCTAGAGAGACAGAGACACAGACAGGTGAATGGAGAGACAGAGACATAGACAGGTGAATGGAGAGACAGAAAGACAGAAAGACAGGTGAATGGAGAGACAGAGACACAGACAGGTGAATGGAGAGACTGAGACACAGACAGGTGAATGGAGAGATAGAGAGACAGACAGGTGAATGGAGAGACAGAAAGACAGACAGACAGGTGAATGGAGAGATAGAGAGACAGACAGGTGAATGGAAAGACAGAAAGACAGACAGACAGGTGAATGGAGAGACTGAGACACAGACAGGTGAATGGAGAGACAGAGAGACAGACAGACAGGTGAACTGAGAGACAGAGAGACAGACAGGTGAATGGAGAGACAGAGACAAAGACAGGTGAATGGAGAGACAGAGAAAAAGACATGTGAATGGAGAGACAGAGACACAGACAGGTGAATGGAGAGACAGAAAGACAGACAGACAGGTGAATGGAGAGACTGAGACACAGACAGGTGAATGGAGAGACAGAGAGACAGACAGACAGGTGAACTGAGAGACAGAGAGACAGACAGGTGAATGGAGAGACAGAGAGACAGACAGGTGAATGGAGAGACAGAAAGACAGACAGACAGGTGAATGGAGAGACTGAGACACAGACAGGTGAATGGAGAGACAGAGAGACAGACAGACAGGTGAACTGAGAGACAGAGAGACAGACAGGTGAATGGAGAGACAGAGACACAGACAGGTGAATGGACAGACAGAGAGACAGACAGGTGAATGGAGAGACAGAGACACAGACAGGTGAATGGACAGACAGAGAGACAGACAGGTGAATGGAGAGACAGAAAGACAGACAGACAGGTGAACTGAGAGACAGAGAGACAGACAGGTGAATGGAGAGACAGAGACACAGACAGGTGAATGGACAGACAGAGAGACAGACAGGTAGACATGCTGTAGGACAAACAGCAGGTAGAGGACATGGATTTTGTCATCCTGTTTCCACACACACAAACACACAGAAGCAAGGATGTAAAAAAAAAAAAAGATCTAAAAATGTAAATCTTTTGGAACAAACACTAATTTTTTACACAGAATAAACTACAGATTAAAACTTTAACATTCTGCACAAAACATCCAATAAATTTGATAAATTCAATATTTATCATCTGATGGCTGTCAGAAATCTGATGACGCAGCGGGTGTGTGTGTGTGTGTGTGTTTTCTTCGCTTGTCCTTTTTTTTTTCCTGATTAAAGCAGGACAGGAAACATATTGTGAAGTTGACATTAGCGTGTGTGTGTGTGTGTGTGTGTGTGTGTGTGTGTGTGTGATCAGATGGTGGAAGAATTTATTCTGAAGTAGCAGCAGCTGCTAATGTGACACAGAAAACATGCTACAACAGCCAGATCTGTCACTCACACTCACACACACACAAACACACACTCACACTCACACACACACAAACACACACTCACACACACACGTTTTCTTCTTGCATATTGATGAGCAGATTGGCGTGGACAAACAAGAGCAATACGAGTTCTTAATATTTTTATATAGTAACGCTGCTAGTATGGCTATACTGCTAGCAAAACACTCATTACTAGCGCTGCTAATGCTTTAAAAGCTAACTTCACTGCGCTAACTAGACTGCAAATCCTACGCATGCTAACAGTTAGCTTTAATTAAATAAACAGAGTTCATTTAAAAAATGCTAAGGAATTAGAAATAGTCTGAATTTTGCACAAATCAATAAAAAAATATTCAGTAAAAATAAAAATATTTCTCGCTGCATCTTTTCATCTGAACATGGATATGATTTTCTTTATTTTTCTTTTTTCTTTTGATTTTTTTTTATATAAATGTCTCATCAAATTCAATAGAGAGGCCGTGCTTGCTTGTTTTACCGCACGGGGACCTTTGTGTGCTTTCAGAGCTTCGTTCCTGATCGTTCGCAGTGTGAGTGGTTATTAACAGTCATTGAGAGGTAATAAGGTCTTTAGAATGTTAGCGGGGAAAAATTGGGAAATGACGATGGGGAAATTGAAAAGATAGAAAGAGCGCTGATATGGAAATGGAGCAGATTCACGGGCGACGCACGGGACCGAGCGGCCATGCTGAGTGTCTGTAATGAGGTTTGTGTGTGTGTGTGTGTATGTGTGTGTGTGTGTGTGTGGGTGTGTGTGTGTTTGTGTGTCTGCGGGGTTCATCACATCACAGACAACAAATTACACCTCTAACATTCCTGTGGCTCTCCAGACACTGAAATCAATCTCAGATAAAGAAATCTCCCACTGCTCAGGTGTGTGTGTGTGTGTGTGTGTGTGTGTGTGTGTGTGGTACACAGATAACTCCAAGGCCATCATGATTATTAAGTGTGCTAAATGACCCCCAAATAATAGAGACAGGCGATATTTTGATTCGTTATCGCTATGGTGATCGATGACATCACACTGTCCAATCACGACGCAGGATAGTGATTATAGAGTATTTTGTAATATAATGTCACGTCAGTGGAATTTACATCTTCATCCAGTAGCGCAGCTGCTTTGGCCGTGATGACCTCAGAGGGGGCGGAGCTTCAGTTTACAGCGCAGTAGCAGTGAGTCTGATTTCAGAAGCGGTTTATTAAAACATCTCAGACGTCCGTAAGAATCAGACGTGTTTAATGTGTCCTGAGGCGTGACGATGGAGACGTGTGTCTGTCTGAGAGGACGATTATGAGCTCTGTGTGAGTCTGACGCCTCAAAACCAAACAGAAATCATTACAAACCTTAATGACATTTTAGCTTCGGAGAATTTAGAAAGAGAGAGAAAGAGAGAGAGAGAAACAGAGAGAGAGGGAGAGGGAGAGAATGACAGAAACTAAAACAGAGTCAGAGAGACAGAAATATAGAGATACATGAAGAGAGATAGAGAGAGACAGAGGGACAGAGAGAATGAGAGAAGCTAAAAGAGAGAGAGGGAGAGAGAGAGAGAGAGAGAATGAGAGAAGCTAAAAGAGAGAGAGAGGGAGAGAGACAGAGAGAGAGACAGAGAGAATGAGAGAAGCTAAAAGAAAAAGAGAGAGAGAGAGACAGAGAGAATGAGAGAAGCTAAAAGAGAGAGAGAGGGAGAGAGAGAGAGAGAATGAGAGAAGCTAAAAGAGAGAGAGAGGGAGAGAGAGAGAGAATGAGAGAAGCTAAAAGAGAGAGAGAGGGAGAGAGACAGAGAGAGAGACAGAGAGAATGAGAGAAGCTAAAAGAGAAAGAGAGAGAGAGAGACAGAGAGAATGAGAGAAGCTAAAAGAGAGAGAGAGGGAGAGAGAGAGAGAGAGAGAATGAGAGAAGCTAAAAGAGAGAGAGAGGGAGAGAGAGAGAGAGAGAATGAGAGAAGCTAAAAGAGAGATACAGAGAGGCAGAAATAGAGAGATACATGAAGAGAGAGAAAGACAGAAAGAGAGAGAAAGACAGAGAGTGATACAGAGAGACAAAGACGAACATCCAGAGACTGCGAGAGAGAGAATGAGAGTGTGAATAATAAACAGAATAACAAACAAAAAAAGGGCAGAGATAGAAAAATAAAGAATGACCAGAGAGGGTATCAAAAAAGAGATAAAGAAAATCAAGAGAGAAAGAACAAAAGTGACATAAAGGGAGGAAGAAGGAGTGAGAGAAAGTGATGGAAGACAAAAACACAGTGAGAGAGAGAGAGAGAGAGAGAGAGAGAGAGAGAGGAAGATCGAAAGAGAAAGAGAAAGAATAAAACAGTGGTAAAGAGAGAGAAAGTGAGAGAGACAAGAAGAGAAGGACAGAGAAAGAGATGTATATTTACATTACATTTACATGGCATTTGGCAGAAGCTCTTATCCAGAGCGACTTACAATACAATAGTGCTTTGAAGTCTATCAAAAATACATTCTGATACTGACTCACTAGGTCACAAACTAGGAATACCATCAGTCCAAAACTCTGTTGGGGAGGTGATTATTTTGGTGAAAGTGCTAATTTAAGTATTTTATGAAGAGGTAAGTCTTTAGCCGTCGTTTGCAGACTGCCAGTGACTCAGCTGTTTGGACATCTAGGGGAAGTTCATTCCACCACCGAGGCTCCAGAACAGAGAAGAGTCTCGATGCAGGTCTTCCTTGTACCCTGAGAGATGGAGGGACCAGTCGAGCAGTGCTAGAGGATCGGAGGGAGCGTGGTGCAATGTGAGGTGTGATAAGAGCTTTGAGATAAGTGGGTGCTGGTCCGTTTTTGGCTTTGTAGGCGAGCATCAGTGTTTTAAATCTGATGCAGCAGCTACAGGAAGCCAGTGGAGGGAGCGCAGCAATGGGGTGGTGTGGGAAAACTTAGGAAGGTTGAAAACCAGTCGTGCAGCTGCATTCTGGATCAGTTGCAGAGGACGAATGGCGCTCAGAGGCAGAGCTGCCAGGAGTGAGTTGCAGTAGTCCAGTCTTGAAATGAGAAGGGACTGAACAAGCACCTGTGTGGCCTGTGAGGAAAGAAATGGACGAATTCTTCTGATGTTATAAAGGAGAAATCCACATGAGCGTGTTAGATTAGCGATGTGAGAGGAGAAGGACAGTTGATTGTCCATGGTTACCCCAAGGTTGCGTGCGGTAACCGAAGGCGAGATCAGAGAATTGTCTAGGGAAATTGCAAGATCCTGAGATGGGGATGAAGCACCTGGGATGAACAGCAGTTCAGTTTTGGTGGGATTAAGTTTCAGCTGATGAGCTGCCATCCATGATGAGATGTCTGCCAGACAAGCTGATATCCGAGCAGAAACATGAGTGTCTGAGGGAAGGAGAGGATGAGTTGAGTGTCATCTGCATAGCAGTGCACTTATGGAGAGAGATAGAGGGACTGAGAAACGAGAGAGAGATGTGATGTCACAGTGGTGATGTACAGACGCAGATGTGTGAAGGTGAAGTTCTGACTTTCTAACAAGTTCTCCTCAAACACAGATCAAAAACTCCATTAGGCCACACCCCAACTCCCCCAACCACGCCCCTAACTCCACCCCTTAATATTGTCTATGTACACGAATTTGAACCTACTGCATCCAAACTAGTGCAGAAATGAGCTCCACACGTTGTTCCTGTTTCTGCAGCACATGAACGCTGTTCACCTTAAACCTTCTGAGGTGCCAATAATTTACACATTTACATCATCGCGTGAATCATTTTTACTTTCAGACTCAGTCAAACACCTGATTTATATTTCTCAACCCGGAGCACCACTGCAATGACTCTCGCTGTATTTATTTTCAAAATCATGCTGAGACTGTGCTCGTGATTCTTCTTCTTCTTCTTTTTTTGTTTTTTTATTTGCACTAAAAGCTCCTCTTCCTCTGGGCGCCGCTCCGGTGTGGCCTCAGCGCCTCAGCACGCCTCAGCTGGGAATAAACACTCAGTGCACTTTCATAAGCCATTTCTGCCTCGTAGCACATGTGCCCAGGAGAAGGAAGGGAAAAAAAAAAAAAAAAAAGGAGAAAATGGCTGCTCAGAGATTCATCCGAGCAGCAGGCTGTGACGAGGCGAGCGCAGCCGTGAGTTCGGATGATGTACGCTTCCTGCTTTGTTTTATTCGCCGTGCGACGGCACTGAACTGCTAATCAGGCTGTTTAATCTTCAGCGCAGGAACAGAAATACAGAAATACAGAAATATGGATCCCTGAGCTACGATTACGCAGCACACAGCCGCAACATTACCATCCATCAGCGCGACTTTATTTCGTCTTAGCGGCGGCCAACTGTTTACTCCGCCGGGTAATCAGATTAATCTCAATCACACGGCTTAACTAACACGACGAGCCGAGAGACGCAGTGATGAAACGTTATTAGGAGAAATAAATCCCGGATATGGTTCAGGGTCGGGTCTGCAATCTGATCACACACACTTTTTCATCAAAAGCATTTTACTCCTTAATAAAGGACAAGTTTAAACATGACAAAAGGAACAGAGCTGCATTTATCATCACATAAACCCACCTTATCATCACGCTACTCACACTGGGATTAGAACAAACACTCAGATGGGTCTGGAATGAAGAATGAAGGTTCTGAGGGTTCCAAGGGTTTACTGAGGGTATATTCAAGATTTTGAGGGTTTAATGAGGGTTGAGAGATGGTTCTGAGGATTATGTAGGTTTACTGATGGTATTGTCATGAGTTCGAGGGTTTAATGAAGGTTCTGAAGGTTTAATGAGGGTTCTGAAGGTTTAATGAGGGTTCTGAGGGATTAATGAGGGTTCTGAAGGTTTTATTGAGGTTCTGAGGGTTTAATGAGGGTTCTCAGGGTTTAATGAGGGTTCTGAAGGTTTAATGAAGGTTCTGAAGGTTTAATGAGGGTTCTGAAGGTTTAATGAGGGTTCTGAAGGTTTAATGAGGGTTCTGAAGGTTTAATGAAGGTTCTGAAGGTTTAATGAGGGTTCCGAAGGTTTAATGAGGGTTCTGAGGGTTTTATTGAGGTTCTGAAGGTTTAATGAGGGTTCTGAAGGTTTAATGAAGGTTCTGAAGGTTTAATGAGGGTTCTGAAGGTTTAATGAGGGTTCTCAGGGTTTTATTGAGGTTCTGAGGGATTAATGAGGGTTCTCAGGGTTTACTCCAACAGCCTGAGATACAGAAGCGTTTATGAATTTATATTATTAGCTGAAATATTTAATTATAAAACACAATGCTCTGTGCTGTTGTTCCTGGATTTATTTTTCATTAAGAAGTTGATTGTATTTTTAGTGAAGCAGAAAATGAATTAGTTTGTAAAACAGTGTTATAGATCTGATTTTTCACTTCTGTCCACTGCAGCGATTTATGAAGCCGAGCTTCCTCACAGCTGCGACATTAAACACTGCTGTTTTTTTTCTTTGATTCACAGCAGTTTGGTGTTTAAACAGTGAAGTGATAATAATTATTCAGAGTTAGACGAGGCTTTTACGCTGAAGCTTTATGGGATTTTGCTGTAGGGGGAAAATTCAGCGCTGTAATTAACCGAGATGTGCCGTTTGTTGAAGTTAATTGTGTTGGATTTATGAAAATGAAAAAGGAGGCGTCGAAGCTGCCAGGCAAATATAATGCAATTAACATTCCTGTGTGGAAAAATAGCATTCCTGAGTGAAATCTCCACCATGTGAGAGGAATATTTCTTCTACAAACCATGCAGTAAATGAGCATCTGGCTTTCACTCTTCCTGTAGTGCGCACTACTTAGCAGACTTCTGACCCCACTTCCTGGTTCATTAGCGTTTAGCCTGTGTTTAATCTTTAAAAAATAAATACACATACATTTTAAAAGTGACTTTATATCACTGTGTATGTGTTATGTGATTATATTTTACATTTTAATCAGGAATCCTTCATCACTCATGTCAGCTGTGATAAATATTTCATCTTGAATTAAACAACTCATGAATTTATTACTATTTATTTAATTTATTATAATTTATTCACAGAACTGCTGAGCAAGATGTCTCTAATATTCAGACTTTTCCACAGTGATGAATACGATTAGATAAAATGTATAATATGTAAATATATAAACCCCCAAATCATGTTTCCTCTCCATTCTTTAACACTCCTGTTTACTCGCTGTGAGCATCACTGGATTATTTTAAACAATTATATACATAAACAATTTATTGTTCTTATTATTGTTTTATCACCTTATCTCAGCTTGTATTATATATCTTTATATCTCAATAGAAATCAGTATTAATCACACACACACACACACACACCCACAGAGTGTAACAGTGGGTGTGTGTGTGTCATTTGTCGTTTTTTTTCAGGATATTTAACACACGTGTGTGCGTGCCCGCATATGTGTGAGTGTGTGTGTGTGTGCGTGTGTGTGTGTTTGTCCTTGTCTTTGTCTCTGTGTGTATCACTGTAATCCTCCCCTACCTGTGTGTGTGATTACGTATTTGTGACTTCATTCATCTTAGTGACCTGGACACGACTGTGTGTCTGTAGTGTGTGTGTGTGTGTGTGTGTGTGTGTGTGTGTGTGTGTGTGTGTGTGTGTCCTTATTACTGATGGATTGTGTGTTTAAATGTAAAACCAGAAATAAAACAGATCACATGTCACCAGTAAAACCAATTTGGGTGTGTGTTCACACACAGACAAACAATGTGTGTGTGTGTGTGTGTGTGTGTGAGACAAAACACATTGTATCTCTCTCTCTCTCTCTCTCTCTCTCTATATATATATATATATATATATGTTGTTATTATTATTATTATTATTATTATCATTTTGAGCTTGAGGACAGTAAAGCTGATGATATGACACAGAGCGGAATAAACCCACGTACCACATCATAATATTCATGTAAGTAAGTATTAGTATAATATTCTGAAACACGTATAGTCTGTTATTTTGACTATATTACATATATTATAATATAATATGCTATTATATTCATATTATATTCATTCATAATCATATATATTATATTCACAAATATAAGGGTAAAGTTATTTGAGAGTTTATTTTGAAGCAGTTAGTAATCGAGAGAATCTCACTGTAAAGTAGAGCAGAGACCTGAACCTGAATAAAGCAGGGCTGCAGAAGTGAAGTGAAGTGAAGTGAAGTGAAGTGACGCCCCCATGTGGAGAGTTTGTGAAAGCCATCTGCTGTGAGTTTTACTGCGAGGAGAAAAGCACTGTCTTCATTTTAACACAATGTGCAGGATTTATAACCTTTTTACGAGTAGTTTATAAGTTAACACACTTATAGATGTGCATCACTGTCAGACTTTTTACTATTAATCAGCTGTTTACAATCAGAAGATCGAGTGTGTTATATATTTGAAGAAATTCGTAGGAATAAACTAGAATTAAAAGACTAACAGTGTGTGAGTGTGAGGTTGTGTGTTGGAGTTACTGTTGTTATTATTATAACTCTTATGCATTACAAGAACATGCACACAGCAGGAGGTGAAAAGGTTAAAAATGACAGCTGACTCCTAGAACCCCAGTAACACTGCAGATGAAGACAGTGATAAAGTCAGAATGTGACAGCTGATAAGAAGAAAAGAGCGGAGTTTTAGGGAAGAAAACTTTTTAGAAGTCATTTAGAATAAAAGTACAGTTGTGTAGCTAGCCTCTCATTTAAGCACTGATAGCACGAATCATAAAAATGCTCATTTTCCTCAAAAATGGTGTCAGTAATTAACATTCTGTTCATATGAACATAAAACTAAAAGGTTCTGAGGGTTTATTAAGGGTTCTGGGGATTTAATGAGGGTTCTGAGGGTTAAATGAAGGTTCTGGGGATTTAATGAGGGTTTAATGAGGTTCTGAGGGTTTAATGTGGGTTTAATGAGGGTTCTGAGGGTTAAATGAAGGTTCTGAGGATTTAATGAGGGTTTAATGAGGTTCTGAGGGTTTAATGAGGGTTTATTAAGGGTTCTGAGGGTTTAATGAGGGTTTATTAAGGGTTCTGAGGGTTTAATGAGGGTTCTGAGGGTTAAGTGAAGGTTCTGAGGATTTAATGAGGGTTTAATGAGGTTCTGAGGGTTTAATGAGGGTTTATTAAGGGTTCTGAGGGTTTAATGAGGGTTTATTAAGGGTTCTGAGGGTTTAATGAGGGTTTAATGAGGGTTTAGTGGGGGTTTATTAAGGGTTCTGAGGGTTTAATGAGGGTTCTGAGGGTTTAATGAGGGTTTAATGAAGGTTTAATAAAGCTCTGAGGTTTTAATGAGGGTTCTGAGGGTTTAATGAGGGTTTATTAAGGGTTCTGAGGGTTTAATGAGGGTTCTGAGGGTTAAGTGAAGGTTCTGAGGATTTAATGAGGGTTTAATGAGGTTCTGAGGGTTTAATGAGGGTTTATTAAGGGTTCTGAGGGTTTAATGAGGGTTTATTAAGGGTTCTGAGGGTTTAATGAGGGTTTAATGAGGGTTTAGTGGGGGTTTATTAAGGGTTCTGAGGGTTTAATGAGGGTTCTGAGGGTTTAATGAGGGTTTAATGAAGGTTTAATAAAGCTCTGAGGTTTTAATGAGGGTTCTGAGGGTTAAGTGAAGGTTCTGAGGATTTAATGAGGGTTTAATGAGGTTCTGAGGGTTTAATGAGGGTTTATTAAGGGTTCTGAGGGTTTAATGAGGGTTTATTAAGGGTTCTGAGGGTTTAATGAGGGTTTAATGAGGGTTTAGTGGGGGTTTATTAAGGGTTCTGAGGGTTTAATGAGGGTTCTGAGGGTTTAATGAGGGTTTAATGAAGGTTTAATAAAGCTCTGAGGTTTTAATGAGGGTTCTGAGGGTTTAATGAGGGTTTGATGAAGGTTCTGAGGGTTTAATGAGGGTTTAATGAAGGTTCTGAGGGTTTAATGAGGGTTCCGGGGGTTTACTCCAACAGCCCGAGTTACAGAATCATTTATAATATATATAAATATAAATGCTTATATACACAGACATATAACAAGTTAAGTTTTCTAAGTTTTAGTGATTGATAAAACAAGAACAATTCTTTAAAAAATTGTCTAGGAAGTTTTTGGTCTAGGATGAGTAAGAAATTAACTATAAATTTTGTTTTGTTTTGTTGTTTACAGTGTTTATCCCATGTGTAACAATAATGTTTAATATTTTTGCTTGTAATAATTATCATTTTAAAAGGACACAAAGGCTTAAATATCATTACAACTCGAGTATATAGTTTCAGATTCATCACATTTCTAACCGTTATTGCTATTTATTCACAATTTAATGCTTATTTATTTATTTATTTATTTATTTATTTGCATTGCTAGCAGTTAGCAGTTTGTTTCCTGACAGGAACACAGCGATGACGTCACTGCAACGGTTTTCTTTTAACTGTGCCGCCTGCGTGATAAGACTCACGCGATCTAATTCTTTTCCGGTGTTCTATCTAGAATGTACTACGTAGTATGCAAGTAGACAGAACACAAGTGGGCCAATCAGAATACAGGACAGCTCTCGATTTTAGCCAATCACGCAGAGAAGGGGGCGGGGCGTATGGCGTCCCCTGTTCCTTGCCCTATAACAGCGAATCCTGCTTTATTTGGATTAGTCAGGGTTAGCATTAGCGCTAGCTTTAGCGTTAGCATTAGCATTAGCGCTGGAATCTTACGGAAGCTAGCGCTTTGACATGGACAGGGAGAAACTCGGATTAATCCACTTTAACTCGGATTAACGCGAATCTCTGTCTCGTCACACAACTAAACCAGTTAATAATAATATTAATAATAATAATAATTTAGCGAGTCGTGTGGTTATATAAACCGCTAGCTAGCTAACTAGCCAAACTAAAGGGAGTAGTTGTTGGTTCCGCAAACTGTTAGCACTGTTAGTTTATTTATCTTTAATTGACGGAGTTAAAGGATGGATTTCAGCGTCAGGAGACTCGCAGCAGATGCTGGAACTTTCCTGAG
>NC_069730.1:20795838-20808338 GCF_027358585.1 Pangasianodon hypophthalmus | reverse complement strand
ATTATAAGACCATCTCGGTGAGCGTCGGGTTAAAAGTGTGTTTATTAAACATTAAACACGTGCGAGGCGTCAGGTTTTTATCAGCCGCGTGCGAACGCACGTGTCGTTTATCACGTGCCATAAAAGTGACACGTTCCTAAACCCTAAAATAAATATTTTATATAAAATTTTAATGAAAGTGAAGTGTAAAATGCACCTGAACGCATCCTGTGATAGAGACAGAGATAGAAATCCTGAGATAGAAATTGTAAAAATAAATAATTCTAGAAATAATAATAAACTTAATATTTAATACATAATTAATAAAGTATATTATATGATAAATAACATAAGCATAATATAAATAAAAGGATGTATAATAAATAAATTATGTATTAATATATTATGTAAATCTTATTTATTTTATTTTATTTTATGCTGTTATTATTAAATAAGATTTATAAAATATATTAATACATAATTTATTTATTATATATCTTTTTATTTATATTATGCTTACATTATTTATTATATAATATACTTTATTAATTATGTATTAAATATTAAGTTTATTATTATTTCTAGAATTATTTATTTTTACAATTTCTAGAGCATTTTATTTTCTCTATTTTCTGCTTATGATGTTTTTTATTTGTCTTTTTTTTCCTCGTGCATTTTAATGTATGAAAAGTGCTATATAAATAATTTTTAAAAATATACCCGCATTTTATTCGTTAATAATAGGTGTTTATTTTGTGCAACAAAAAATATAAATAATTAATATATCGTTATAAAGAATATGATAAAGAACGCTTGGACACACCTGATTGCGCTGTGATTAATCACACACACACTGGACTGGAGTGTGTGTATTCATCGTGTGTGTGTGTGT
This sequence comes from Pangasianodon hypophthalmus, assembly GCF_027358585.1. NCBI lineage: Eukaryota > Metazoa > Chordata > Actinopteri > Siluriformes > Pangasiidae > Pangasianodon > Pangasianodon hypophthalmus. Next base: position 20,807,467 of record NC_069730.1, on the reverse strand, counting down.
GTGTGTATTCATCGTGTGTGTGTGTGTGTGTGTGTGTGTATTCATCGTGTGTGTGTGTGTGTGTGTGTGTGTATTCATCGTGTGTGTGTGTATTCATCGTGTGTGTGTGTGTGTGTGTGTGTGTATTCATCGTGTGTGTGTGTATTCATCGTGTGTGTGTGTGTGTATTGATTGTGTGTGTGTGTGTGTGTGTGTGTATTCATCGTGTGTGTGTGTATTCATCGTGTGTGTGTGTATTCATTGTGTGTGTGTGTATTGATTGTGTGTGTGTGTGTGTATTCATTGTGTGTGTGTGTATTCATTGTGTGTGTGTATACATCGTGTGTGTGTGTGTGTGTGTGTGTGTGTATTCATCGTGTGTGTGTGTGTATTGATTGTGTGTGTGTGTGTGTGTGTGTGTATTCATTGTGTGTGTGTGTATACATCGTGTGTGTGTGTGTGTGTGTGTGTGTGTGTGTATTCATCGTGTGTGTGTGTGTGTGTATTCATCGTGTGTGTGTGTGTGTGTGTGTGTGTATTCATCGTGTGTGTGTGTGTGTGTGTGTGTATTCATCGTGTGTGTGTGTGTGTGTGTATTCATCGTGTGTGTGTGTGTGTGTGTGTGTGTGTGTGTGTGTGTATTCATCGTGTGTGTGTGTGTGTGTGTGTGTGTGTGTGTGTGTTGATTTGTACAGAAGGAGCGTAAGCTGCTGCAGGTGAAACGCCTCGACCTGGACGCGGCTAAAACACGGCTAAAAAAAGCTCGAGCAGCAGACGCTCGCTCTGCGGTGAGTAACTCCATCACACACACACACACACACTCACACCCTCACACACACACTCACCCATACCCACACACACACACACACTCACCCACACCCACACACACACACACACACACACACACACCTGTCTGTCTGTTTCTCTCACTGTGTGTGTGTTGATTTATTTGTTTTCCTGTTACTATAAACACACAGTGCCTTCTGTCTAATTTATTAATTATTGAATGTGTTTGAATTAATAAACAGATATTTGATGAATCATTAGAATGTCTTTAATGTGGTGTGATCGAGTATAATTAATTAATTAAACTCTACTCCTGTCAGTGGGGTGTGTGTGTGTGTGTGTGTGTGTTTGACAGATGTGTTATAGAGAAATAATAAACAGAAATATTAATCACACTGTAAAAGCTTTACTGAATGTTAGTTAATATTCAGCACTGGAATTTCCTGAACCTGTTTCCGGGTCAGTGGTGGAGCAGATTTCCGGGTTTTTATTCGTAGTTGCCCGGTGGAGAAATACGTACAACAACCAGAAAAAGGAAAACGCTTCTCCTTATTGACGTGACGCACCTCGATGCTATAATTAAAGCGCAAGCCACTCGTACACGCATCGCTCTGAATAACTAACGTTAGAAACGCAGACGATCTGTTCGGAATCATGAACACAGCAGCGTGTGTGGGAACGCCGACACATCCGAGGAGGACGAAGTTAAACATTGTGTAACTCCCGTGTGTACTACACGCGGTTAAAGATATCGCGAGAAAATAACGACGCTAGCGGCATCTTTCAGGTGTGGACTCGTGTGAAGAGCTTCACAGCACTCACGATGATAATCTCGCGCATATTTGTTTCTCTTAATCTGTACTAACGCACTTAATCTGTACTAACGCACTTAATCTGTACTAACGCTCTTAATCTGTACTAACGCTCTTAATCTGTACTAACGCTCTTAATCTGTACTAACGCACTTAATCTGTATTAACGCACTTAATCTGTACTAACGCACTTAATCTGTACTAACGCACTTAATCTGTACTAACGCACTTAATCTGTATTAACGCACTTAATCTGTACTAACGCACTTAATCTGTACTAACGCACTTAATCTGTATTAACGCTCTTAATCTGTATTAACGCTCTTAATCTGTATTAACGCACTGTATTAACGCACTTAATCTGTATTAACGCTCTTAATCTGTATTAACGCTCTTAATCTGTACTAACGCACTTAATCTGTATTAACGCACTTAATCTGTATTAACGCTCTTAATCTGTATTAACGCTCTTAATCTGTATTAACGCTCTTAATCTGTATTAACGCTCTTAATCTGTACTAACGCACTTAATCTGTATTAACGCACTTAATCTGTATTAACGCTCTTAATCTGTATTAACGCTCTTAATCTGTATTAACGCACTTAATCTGTATTAACGCACTTAATCTGTATTAATGCTCTTAATCTGTATTAACGCTCTTAATCTGTATTAACGCACTGTATTAACGCACTTAATCTGTATTAACGCTCTTAATCTGTATTAACGCACTTAATCTGTATTAACGCTCTTAATCTGTATTAACGCTCTTAATCTGTATTAACGCACTTAATCTGTACTAACGCACTTAATCTGTATTAACGCACTTAATCTGTACTAACGCTCTTAACTAGCTATCTAACTCTGCTTATGTTTAATATGTAAGGAATAACACACGGCAGACTGCGCTGTGATGCGGAACTAGAACCGAAGAGTGTTATTTTCTTATAAAAGCATGTTCTGGAGCGTGTTATTCCACTTACACCTCTGTGATTCATCAGCGATTATTACTGAGCGACACGTCACACCTTTTATCGGTTTATAATTACACTTACTGCTGTGGAACGTCCGAGAGACGAGTTATTCCTGTTCTCACTTACAGTTACAGCTGCGATAAACACTCATCCTTCACCCTCTCCCTCTCTCCCTCTCTTTCTCTCTCTCTCCCTCCTTCTCTCTCTCTCTCTGTCTTTCTCCCTCCCTCCTTCTCCTTCTCTCTTCCCCCCCCCCATTCTCTCTCTCTCTCTCTCTCTCTCTCTCTCTCTCTCTTAAGAAACCAGAAAGCATAAACTCCTCTGTCCTGAACTCTTTCCTTCACTGGGAAAGTTTGATTGTTATAAAGCACTGACACTGGAGACTCCTTCCATTCATCTTAAATAAATATCTTCTAACAAAAACCTCACCATATTAAAGAATCTACGTATCACCTTGTTAAAGACAACACGTTTTTAAATTAATAATATTAATAATAAAAAATCAGATTATGTAGAGCCCTGTGAATGAGCTGTTACTATGGAAACGATAACATATTAGAACAAGCGCATTAATATAAACCTGTCGATCACGTTACAGTCAGAATCATCCGTGCTGTTATACAGAAATAAAGCACACCTTCTGACCAATCAGATTTCAGATTTCAACCATGCTGTGGAATAAATAAATAGATAGATAGATAGATAGATAGATAGATAAATAAATAAACACTTGCTTGGTGTGCTCGCTAATAAATTTGTTTACGTTTATTTCTCCATCCCCACTGTCCGTTATCTACTCTGCAATAGGAAATGGTTTCTCACACACACACACACACACACACACACACATCTATGATCAGGTCTACAGTGGTCTTCTCTAATAACATGTTCTTCTTCTTCTTTTCTAACCCACTTGTGTTTTATCCTGTCCTGTGCTTTAACGAGCAGGAGTTTAGCTCCGCCCCCTCGCCAGGAGAGGAGTACGTGTTTTCTTACATGCTCTCCTTCTTGCATGTCAAATGGCTGAAGGTTTGTCTGGGCCTTTCTGTGTGTGTGTGTGTGTGTGTGTGTGTGTGTGTGTGTGTGTGTGTGTGTGTGGTTATCTCACCCGATCATTTAGTGTTCCTTCTTCTTTCTTAAACTTTCTGATTCTTGACTCCATTTCCTGAAAATAAGTGCATCTTTATCGTGTTGCGTTGTGTGTAGCTGTGCACTGATATCTGATATCTGATATAATCATAAAGAACATGTATATTTTTAGGTTTAGTTTTCGATAGCTGATGAATAAGGGCGTTTTCACACTTCAGTCCGCACCCAGGACCGATTCTGAGCTCGTCAGGGGGCGGGGCTTATAGTCATAGATTTGCTTTCAGCGCAATTCCGTGTGTCACTTTTATGCACAAAATGGTAAGCACTAGGATTTTTTAAAAAAATGTTCTTCAACACTTTAATGGCGAAGAACAACACTTTTTTTTGGAGGCGTGGCGTTTCGTCGTGCAGGAATCCACGCAAACGATGAACGTGATCGTCATGATGTTCTCAGTGCAAACACTCACACATTTACCTTTACAGCATTTAGTCTTTATCCAGCGCGACTGACGAAGTGCTTTGTCGTCTTTAGCATAAACACATCCTCATGCTAGTTCACGAGGGCAGGGACGAAGAGGAGCGTCAAGCTGAAACCCTCTTAGGAGAAGAAAATCCATGAAAAGAAAACACACATCAGTTCTCCTGTTTTCTTCCCAGTTTGGTCATCTGTCACTTCTCTCCTGTCATTCGACGGCCATATCCTGTCAAGTGCTATCTACCCTCTTCTACATACATGAGCTCACAGATGCCCATGATTGGCTGGTGTCTCTGTGATTGACAGGTGAGAGAGAGTATGCCCCTCCCACCCAGAAAGCTCAGCATGTTCTTCACTCCTGGAGGCGATGGAGGAGTCGTGTTTTCCGGTCGTCCGTCCGTCCGAGATTCTCGTTAGTGCGATATCTCAAGAGCGAGCGATTGAATGTTTGTAGGATTTATATGGAATTATCATCATAACCAGCGGATGAACTGATTACATTTTGGAATCGATCCAAACAGGATGAAGGTCAGAGCAAGGTCAAATGTCTGAAACAGTTTTTCTTCAATACCTTCGTTGATGTTTGAAGTGTATTTTCAGACCGGTGTACAAATCAGTAAGGCGTTCTGTCTTCTCCGCTGAGCGTAAAACTCTTTTCCTGCCATCACGACACTTTAAACAGGAAGTTCGATGACGAGATGAACGAGTCACGGAGAGCTTCTCTGGAGCGCTCCCAGGCAGAACAGCAGCTTCCACACGTCACCAAATGTACCGAACTCTCAGAGAAAAAAAACCTGGAGAAGAAACACAAGTGTGAAAACGACCTTAGAGTCGATGAAGTATTGAAGTTAGCTGCATGGTTTCATTTTTTTCCTCTCAAATTAAATCGTGGTCTGATAAAACCGTGTTCCTGTTTCTCAATGCTGACCAGTTTTGGGCTCAGGAGATCCAGCAGGTAAGCGTGAACATGGCTGAACTCCTTGTTCTTCCCGTGTTCTTCTCCATGTTCACGACTGATTTATTCTGTTCTGTGATGGACATGATGTCTGCAATCGCTGAATCTGGCTGTATATATGACGTTAAAGTGTGTGTGTGTGTGTGTGTGTGTGTGTGTGTGTTCCTCAGGCAGAGACGGAGCTGAGGATAGCTCAGAGTGAGTTTGATCGCCAGGCGGAGATCACCAGGTTACTGCTGGAGGGAATCAGCAGCACTCACGTACGTACGCTAATCATCTTCTGCTTATAGTGAACTTCTAATCCAGCAACACACACACACACACACACACGGGGAAACAGTGGTGAGTAAACGTAATTTGATGATGTACTTGAGGAAAGCTCTGTGATTGGTCGTTTGCACTGTCAAAGTGGGCGGAGCTTAGTCACATTTATTGACAAAAGGACCAGAGTTTATAGTGACAGAGACAAATCTGTGTTGTGGAGCTACAGTGGACTGACGAGGAATAATAATAATGTGCGTATGTGTGTGCGTATGTGTGTGCGTATGTGTGTGCGTATGTGTGTGCGCGTGTGTTTGCGTGTGTGTGTGTGCGTGTGTGTGTGCGCGTGTGTTTGCGTGTGTGTGTGTCAGGCTCATCACCTCAGGTGTCTGAGTGACTTTGTCGACGCTCAGGCTGTGTATTACGCTCAGTCTTATCAGTACATGGTCAATCTACAGAAACAGCTCGGCAGGTCAGTGTGTATATTCACACACACACACACACACTCTCACACACACACACACACACACACACACACACACACACACTCACACACACACACACACACACACTAACACACACTCTCTCACACACACACCCTCTCTCAGTGCTGCTCTGCGTTTCACTCCTACAGTATATTAAATGTTTTTCTTTGTCTTTCTTTCATGAATCTTTACTTGAATTGTGAATAAAATGAACATTTTTTGCTCTTTTATTCTCCATCTGTTTTCTGTTCTTTTGTTCCTCTTTTCCATTCTTTCTTTTTCTCTTCCTTCTATTTGACTCTTTTTGATTTCTTAATTAAACCATAAATCATATGAGATGCTTTTATTCTTCTGTTCTTTCGCTTCCTCAGTTACAGAATGCGAGTTAATGATAAACGATTCTCTCTAACAGTTTTCCTTCAGCTTTCTCCTCCAATAACAACCAGCCTGCTGCCTCCTCTGCTGGAATTTCTGTCCCTGCGACCTTGGCCACGACCTTGACCCCGACCCCCACCGTGACCCCGGGTCAGAGTTCACCGAGCCTTAACGAGCTGCGTAATTCCTGCGGTCCGCGCCGAGCGCGCGTGCTGTACGATTACGATGCCGCCTGCAGCAGCGAGCTGTCCCTATTGGCCGACGAGGTGAGTGATGTTTTTACACAAACACTTTCTTTAAAAATACACTTTTTAAAAATATATCTATAATAAAATCATTTTTAATACACAATTATACCTTTTAAACTGTGAAAAGCCACGCCTCCTACCCGAGTCACTCTTACAGACTCTCCCTTATGCACCTAAAACGTACATTCAATACACATTTAATACACATTTAATACACATTTAATACAAATTTAATACTTATTCTGTAAAATTTTAACAAAAATTCTGCTTTTTGTTTAATTTTTATGTCTTTTTTTTTTTAAAAGGTTTTTCCCTTGTCTTCTCAGATATATTTCATTTTGCATCTAGTATGAGCTCCGTTTATAAAAATTCCTTCTTATGGAGAAGATGTTTGATCGTCCATGTTGATTTAGACAATTACTCTAATTAACATCAAAGAGGAATTTTATTTACTGTATTTTTCAATCTGTAAGAAAATCTTTTGGCTTGTAGTCACGCAACAAATAGGTTATAATAGTTGTTTTGACTAGAGTACCACCAGCAGGGGGCGCTGAAACACTTTCTCTAGAAGCTTTCCGTAAGAAAATATCCCCACACACACACACACACACACACACACTTTTAAATTCATCCATCAGCGTGTAATAAACGTGTATCGTGTGTGTCAGGTGATCACCGTGAGCAGCGAGCCGGGCCTGGATTCTGATTGGCTGATGGGGGAGAGAGGACACCAGAGAGGCAAAGTACCCATCACTTACCTGGAGCTGCTCAACTGAGACACACACACACACACACACACACACACACTCCGACCCGTCTGTGTCATTTCACTCTCAGTATTTGTGCCTTGTTTGCTCGTGAGTAGCCAAAAACAGACTTTAGCATTTCATTAACGTGCCATAAAGAATTATTTTCTACTCAGCGTGTGACTTTATAACTAATCCAGAGTGCTATAACATGTTATAACGCTTTAATAAATATATCAGGTGGTTATAATGCCAAATGTAATAATTATTACTGTTTGTTTTGGACACTAGATACGTGTGAGAGATGATGAGATTATGGAGATTATGGAAGAGATCATGATTGTAATCCTGTTTTTTTTTTTGTTTGTTTGTTTGTTTGTTTGTTTTTAAAACCATGCCCTTATTGACTTTCCCTCGTCCACTTGGTTAAGTGCCCTTGGCTGTTTAAGGTCACATTAAAGTTCATTAAAATGGAATGAACACACTGCAGACTTCAGGAACAGTGTTTAAGCTGTGAATATAAAGAACATCTGTTCAACACATCCATTTCCCGTCTCGTGGCTCGTGTGTGTGTGTGTGTGTGTGTGTGTGTGTGTGTGTGTGTGTGTGTGTGTTTTAAACTGAATATATTACACATTTAATTATTTTTCTTCGCCCTAAGAAAAGTGCACGCTTTAATCTTAAATCCTGGTTATTGTCTGTTGTTAGCGCAGGATCTCAGCGAGGTTCGTGAGGTTAAAGGGAAAAGCTGTAGCTTGTGATTGGTTTAGGAATTAAAAATATAAATATATATATATGAGTGGAATTGTGTAAATTAATGAGCTTGTAAAGAGTTTAGCAGCATTTTCATCTGCTTTGTTTTATTTTGTTTCTTAAAGTTTGTTTGATTTGTTTATTGAGACGCGGTTTTTACTTTTTCTTGTAGATTTTTGGGGGGCTTATTTATTCAAAGTATTGTCTGTCTTTTTAAAGGGTTTTTAGTTTTATTTTTGAACAATTTAAGACTATTTATTTTTATTTTTATTTATTTTTTATAGTTTTTTATCGGGGTGGGAGTGTTTATTTATTATTGACATTTTTTGTAGGTTGATTTTAGGTTTTATTTCGAGTTTTTTTTTTTTTTTTTTTGAGGCTTTTGTGGGGTATTTTTTCTTTTTTTTTTAAGACAGGTTTTATTTTGATTTTTTTTAATTTATTTATTTATTTATGACAGTTTTTTTTGAAGCTTTCATTAGATAACAGGTTTTTTAGTGTTTATTTTGTTTTATTTGATTGTTTGATACGTGTATGTATTGCGTGTACGGAAGGAGTCTCCAGTGTCAGCGCTTTGTAACAGTCAGAGGTAAAGCTGTAACTGTAATCTTCAGGACAGAGGAGTTTACGCTTCTTTGCGGTTTCTCAGTAACATGCGGAACAAGCTGCGATTTATTTTTTCTCTTATTAACTTCAGGAGAGAGAGAGTAAAGAGAGTCTAATGAGGGGACGAGTGTTTATAGCTGCTATAACGTCAGTGGTATAAGAGGAATAAAACACTAATTACAAACTCATCTCATTAATGAAGCAGTAGCGATATCTGAGACAGCCAATCAGACGCGTCGTGCTGTTTACAGTAAGGAGCAGAGCTGATGTTACGTCGTTAAACAGAGTTTATTTATCATTATAACACTGTTTTATCAGTGAAACCCCTTTATTTACATTTACACAGAGCGATCAGATCACTCATTCGGGTCGAAAGTGTCCAACAACGTCGCCTTTCACAGCAGTTCATGTTCAGGCCACTCGTTTTTATCTTTTTTGTCTTTTTTTTCTGCGAGTGGCACTTCAGAAGAGTTCTAGACGAGTTATTATGCAAATGAGGACGATGCACAAACCTGAAAACACTATCGCGACAGTTCAGGCAGAAATAAAATCAGGATGTTTGTGTACAACTCATTTTTGGCTAAACTGTCACTTTAAAAATAAAAACAATACAGTAATCATTGAAACAGTGTGAAATCGATGTTTGACCCTATTTTTTTAAACATCAAAAGAACAGTATCATCACACACGTATCAAATGACGTAGAAAATCCAGTTTTGGACGTGAAAATAAATTTAGAAAAAAAGGTTCAGGAATCGGTAACAGAAGCATGTCGCATGATGTGCAGCAGGAGTCGCGCTAGCCGTGGTGCGTTAGCAGATCTAGCCCTCGTGCTAATCATGAAACACAGACGGCTGGCTCCCGTTTCAGTCTCGATTGTAACCGACCCATAAAGTGCATTCACGTTGAAACGTAAAACAAAAATTGTTCTTGAACAGAAACACAAATTCAGGCACGAGGAGAAGGACACATGCGACGCTCCCTGTAAAAAAAAGAAAAGTACCCTGGGAGTCGTTCTTCGGGCCTCAGAGCTGAAATATGGATGATATGAGAACTGTAAATATGTGCACTGTAAATATCGCAGTATGTCGCAGTATATAAATCGATGATGTGCACATGCCGGCTGGAGGAGATTAATGATTAGTGGTAAAGTGAAGCGCATGTCGCAGCACGTCGCAGCACGTCGCATCGTGTTTTATTTCTTGAACGGCGTCAGGCGGCCGATGTTGTGCCAGAAGTTTCTGCGCTTGGGTTCGGCGAGCATGATGACCTGCTGGGGCAACGCCGACGGCTTCTGACGCAACAGCAGGTCGTAATACGGACGAGTCACCGCTAGAGAGAGAGAGAGAGAGAGTAGGGAAAGGTCATGAGGTCAAGGTTCACACACTTTCAGTCTTTCTCTTCATCACTCGTGAGCAGACGCTGGTTTGGAGACGCTGTAGAACGTGCGAGGTTTTAATCAGGCTGTGAGTCAAAGCAGGAATGGATCAGCTGGTGATGAGGTCATGAGGTCAAAGTTCACGCATGCGCTCACACTCCTAAATCCGCACCCTGTTCCTAGGGATTTATCCGGGAATCTCTCAGTGCACTGTGAACGTTTCCACGTTACCCATGATGCAGTGTGAGGGGTTAAAGATGGCGGGTGGACAGGAACACGGTTAATATCATCACACACACAGTCGATGAGCAGAAGCTCTGTGTGTGTGTGTGTGTGTGTGTGTGTGTGTGTGTGAGAGAGAGAGAGACAGTCTGGATTCAGACGGACAAACAGGAGGGAGGTAGACGGCAGAAACAAACTGTTACTCAGTAGAGTTAATAAATCATCGTTAATACACTACTTTTTGGGAAATTCTGCTTTTTTTTTAATAGTGAAAGTTGTTTTGTGAAATCCCACAATGCACTGCAGTGTGTTATTGTATAGACGAGCATCAGTTCTGTAGGATATATCGAAATGTTAAAGCTAAACGTTACTGTAATTATGGTCAGTATGAGTAATACTGCGCAGTAGTACAGTTATAACAGTATAAAGTGCATGCTGTAGCTGATGTCCTGTAGTTAATGTAGTACAGTGGACTTCAGTGCTATAGTTAATATTTTAATAGTTAATACAGTACCATAAAGCATTGTAATACACACTCCTGGGCAGAAAAATGGGCAAAAATATGAAGCTTTTAATGATCTTAAAAACGGATCACTGGTCAGAAAATGTACTCCTGATCGCTCCTGTGGCTCCGTTTGGAAAAACCAGAAACAGGGAAATTCACTTCTATAGTCTTCTTGCGACTAAGATGTTGAGGTTCTCGGGAGTGACGAGGTTGGACAGGATTAGGAACGAGTACATCAGGGGAACAGCTCATGTTGGACGTTTGGGAGACAGAGTTAGGGAGGCCAGATTAAGATGGTTTGGACATGTTCAGAGGAGGGAGAGTGAGTATACTGGTAGGAGAATGTTGGACATGGAGCTGCCGGGCAGGAGGCGAAGAGGAAGGCCAAAGAGGAGGTATATGGAGGTAATAAATGAGGATATGAAGCGAGTGGGTGAACGTGTTGAGGATGCAGAAGATAGGGAGAGGTGGAGAGTGATGATTTGCTGTGGAGACCCCTGAAGGGAAAAGCCAAAAGAAGAAGAAGAAGAAGAAGTCTTCTTACGACTAATCTTTTAAAAAAAAAAAACATGCCAGAAAATATTTTTGGAAAAGTTTGTACACCCAGACACGTGTTAGTTTGAATTTTACATCAAACATTTGAATCATTATCATGATTTTGTGTAGAAGAAGACTATAGAAGTGAATTTCCCTGTTTCTAGCTTTTCCCCAAACAGCGAAAGGAAACCTGCGAGTGGAGGCACAGGAGCTCTCAGGAGCGCGTCTGCTTCATTCTGCTCATTTCCTCACCAGTGATTTGTTCTTAACAACATTAAAATCTCAGTAATCTCAGTTTTGTGCCCAGGAGTGTAGTAAATTTAATATAGTATAGCTAATAAAACGTAGGTTTCAGATGATATATATAGTTAATAAAGTACAGTATGGTTAATAAAGTGCTATTAAGTGTATATATTGTAATATAATACAGTAAAGATAAATTAGT
>NC_069730.1:20760838-20790838 GCF_027358585.1 Pangasianodon hypophthalmus | reverse complement strand
CGTGCTCATGATCTCGTTAATCACATTCGCCCTCATCTGCTCTTTACACGGTAACCCGGGCCCACACGACCCGCCCACCCCCGCACCCCCGCTCTCCACCGCGCCCTGGACTACATCATCCTCCAGCGGCTCGTCCTGATTCACACGCAGCTGAAACACACACACACACACACACACTTCATCAACTAACAAGAGCTGAGTTTCTAGTTAACTCATAAGAGTTTATCAAAATGTATTTTATCTCTTTTTTTGCATTAAGCGATTTACTAAAATTTAAAAAGAAATTAATACAATAATTAAATAGAATAAAATTTATTAGCATTAGTATATTAGTATAGTATTAGTATATTAGTACATAAAAATATTTATTACTATTTATTAAAGTAAATAAATTACTGTTTTTAAAGTAAATAAATAATAAGTATTATGTGTGAAGTTGATGTCAATGATATTGTATATGATTTATAATCTTATGATGAATTACAGAATAAAATCTGTTTTTCTTCCTGAACTCTGTGGTTTTTAAAATATTTCCTACCCGGACGAAGCTGGCGGGGAACCATCCCTCGCTCTCCTGCACTCGTCCCCACCACCACTCTTTATTGGTGGCGTCCACCACCTCGATGACGTCTCCGGCCTTGAAGCCGAGCTCCTGGTCGTCCATGGTGACGTGATCCCACAAAGCCTCGGCGCACACGCTGCCATCGCTGATCAGCTGCACGGAGGAGCGAGAGGGAAAAAAAACACATGCAGCGTTGTTTACGTTCACACTAATCACTGCTCACATTTACACTAATCACTGCTCACCTTTACACTAATCACTGCTCACATTCACATTCACACTAATCACTGCTCACATTCACACTAATCACTGCTCACCTTTACACTAATCACTGCTCACATTCACATTCACACTAATCACTGCTCACATTTACACTAATCACTGCTCACCTTTACACTAATCACTGCTCACATTCACATTCACACTAATCACTGCTCACATTCACACTAATCACTGCTCACCTTTACACTAATCACTGCTCACATTCACATTTACACTAATCACTGCTCACATCCACACTAATCACTGCTCACATTCACATTTACACTAATCACTGCTCACCTTTACACTAATCACTGTTCACATTCACATTTACACTAATCACTGCTCACATTTACACTAATCACTGTTCACATTCACATTTACACTAATCACTGCTCACATTCACACTAATCACTGCTCACCTTTACACTAATCACTGCTCACATTCACATTCACACTAATCACTGCTCACATTTACACTAATCACTGCTCACCTTTACACTAATCACTGCTCACATTCACATTTACACTAATCACTGCTCACATTTACACTAATCACTGTTCACATTCACATTTACACTAATCACTGCTCACATTCACATTAACACTAATCACTGCTCACCTTTACACTAATCACTGCTCACATTCACATTTACACTGATCACTGCTCACATTTACACTAATCACTGCTCACATTCACACTTATCACTGCTCACATTCACATTCACACTAATCACTGCTCACATTCACATTTACACTAATCACTGCTCACATTCACACTAATCACTGCTCACATTCACACTAATCACTGCTCACATTCACACTAATCACTGCTCACATTCACATTTACACTAATCACTGCTCACCTTTACACTAATCACTGCTCACATTCACATTTACACTAATCACTGCTCACATTCACACTAATCACTGCTCACATTCACACTAATCACTGCTCACATTCACACTAATCACTGCTCACATTCACATTTACACTAATCACTGCTCACCTTTACACTAATCACTGCTCACATTCACATTTACACTAATCACTGCTCACATTCACACTAATCACTGCTCGTATTAACACTAATCACTGCTCACATTCACATTCACACTAATCACTGCTCACATTCACATTAACACTAATCACTGCTCACATTAACACTAATCACTGCTCGTATTAACACTAATCACTGCTCACATTCACATTCACACTAATCACTGCTCACATTCATCTACATATTTACATTTACATTAATCTTCACTCACGGCAATCTACGTGTTTACATTTACACTAATCACCGCTCACATTCACATTTACACTAATAACCATTCACCTTCAGGTTTACATTCACACTAATCACTGCTCACGTACATTTACACATTTACATTTAGACTAATCATCACTCACGTTCATCCACTAGCAGTATTATTAATGGGCTAGTGATGTTCATTAGATGATCGTTAGAGAGCTGATGTGCTAACACACACACACACACATACACACAGCATGCAGGAATTAAATACTAAACCCTGGACACGTCACAATACACACTACACTCTCTCTCTCTCTCTCTCTCCGTCACACTCACTCCATTCTCAGTTTTGTTACCTGCACTGCGCAGCCTGCATTGCGCACTCCCATCCACACAGAGTGAACGAGGGAACGACTTTCCCTCTTTTCATCACCCTCCTCCCTCTCGCTGGTTCCCTCCCTCTGTTTCTCTCCTCTCTTCCTGTTCCTCATCCTCACTTTCCTCCACTTCCTCTGTTCCTTTTCTTCCTCATTATCTTTCACTACCTCAATCCTTCTCTCATTCCTCTCTTTCTTTTCCAATCCTTCCTCTTCTCTTTTTCCTTTCTTTTTTTATCTTTCACTGTTATTCTTCCCCTTCCTCACTTTCTACCTTCTCTTCTTTCCTTTTTTCTTTCTTTTTACACTTCCTGCTCCCTTCTTCTCCCTCTTTTCCTCACTCTCTTTATCTTTCTTCCACTCTTCCGTTTCCTCACCTCCTACACACTTCTTCCTTGTTCTTCCTCCTTCCTTCTCCCTCTGTTACTCCACTACCTCAGTTCTTCCATCCATTCTACCTATCCTCGTTCCTTCCTCCCTCATCCACACTTTGAATCCTCCCTTTTTCCATTCTCAATCTTTCTTCGTACTCTCCTCCCTTTCTCTTCTTCTGCCTTTCCTTCTTCCTCTCGTCCTCCAATAACTTCTATCCTTTTGTTTTTTCTTCCTCTTCTTTTTCTCTCCCTTCCTTTACTTTCACTTCTTCCCCTCCCGCTTTCCTTCTTCCATCTCTTCCTCCTACTTTTCTTCTTCCTCTCCTCCTCCTCTTTGTTGCTCTTGCCTTCCTCTTTTCTTCCTCTCCCTCACTCCTTTATTGGAAGGCCAGGAGGAACATCAGCACCACGTTGATGATGATGAGGAGCATCATGATGAAGAACACCACCACTCTCTGTGACTCGGGACTCAGATTGCAGCGTAAAAATAAGTCTGAGACGGTCTGACGCCGAGCCATGATGTCACACACACACACACACACACACACACACACGGAGGAGAGGTGCACTCGGACCCGGAAACACTCGATCCGGAGCGTTAGCGTGTGAGGAGGCGATTTGAAAGGAGGAGGGATGAAGAGAGAGAGAGAGAGAGATTCCACGTCTACACTTCCTTGTTCTCTTCTTCTTCCTTGCTTCCTATCCTGCCCTCGTTCTTGTTCTTTCTCTTCGTCCTCCTCTGGTGCTCGTCTCTCGTTCTTTTTCCCTCGCTCCCCTCCTCCGCTGCCACAGAGCCGCACACACTCTCGTCTCTCTAAATCCCTCCCATCTGCTTAGCAATGCTTCTTCAGTGCTTAGTGACAAAGATTCATCCATCAATCCATCTACCTATCCATCTATCCATCCATCTCCCTGAATAGCTTCTATTTCTTTTCTTCCTGTTTTTTTTTCTCTTTTATCTCTCTCAGCCAATCAGACAGCAAGGCTGCGAGGCGTATCCTAGAAACCGGAGTAATGGAGGTCAGTCTTAGCGGAAGGAGGGAGATGGAGCTTTTTCTCTCTCTCTCTCTCTCTCACACACACACAAACAGCTGCAGCCCTGCCACATCCGGAGTCTCTCATTGGTTGCTTCAGCTGTCCATCTCCCGTAACCCCGCCCACACGACATAACACATGTTCATGCAATGAATGTTAAAGACGACTGAAGGATTAAAGGACTCAGATTTATTCACCTCACTCATCTGTCTTTCTCCAGCTGTGTCTATCTCTCTCTCTCCAGCTGTCTGTCTCTCTCCAGCTGTGTCTGTCTGTCTCTTTCCAGCTGTGTCTGTCTGTCTCTCTCCAGCTGTGTCTGTCTGTCTCTCTCCAGCTGTCTGTCTCTCTCTCCAGCTGTCTGTCTTTATTTATTTTTCTCACTTTCTGTAATTGTCTTTCTTTCTCTTTTTGTTTCTCTCTCTCTGTAGGACTTTCTCTCTATTATTATTATTATTATTATTATTACTTTGTTTTTTCTCTCCTTTTCACACCAACAGCAAAACACATCTGGTTCTCTCTGACACACACACACACACACACACCCTCATGAATCTAATTTACACTCTGATGATGTCAGCAGAATCTTAATTAACTTTTATTACAGAATTAATTGTCATCTCTTAACAACTAACACCTGCCTTACTACACCTACTGCTCTCAGCCAATCAGAACACACCGTACTGCTCTCAGTGTGTATGAGTGTATGATTATAGGCGGGGTGTATGATAGTGGGCGGGGTGTATGATAGTGGGGGGGTCTATGATTATAGGCGGGGTGTATGATAATGGGGGGGTGTATGATTATAGGCGGAGTGTACGATTATAGGCGGGGTGTATGATTATAGGCAGGGTGTATGATTATAGGCGGGGTGTATGATTATAGGCGGGGTGTATGATTATAGGCGGAGTGTATGATTATAGGCGGGGTGTATGATTATAGGCAGGGTGTATGATTATAGGCGGAGTGTATGATTATAGGCGGAGTGTATGATTATGGGCGGGGTGTATGATTATAGGCAGGGTGTATGATTATAGGCGGAGTGTATGATTATAGGCGGGATGTATGATTATAGGCGGGGTGTATGATTATAGGCGGAGTGTATGATTATACGCGGGATGTATGATTATAGGCGGGGTGTATGATTATAGGCGGGGTGTATGATTATAGGCGGGGTGTATGATTATAGGCAGGGTGTATGATAGTGGGAGGGGTGTATGATAGTGGGGGGGTCTATGATTATATGCGGGGTGTATGATTATAGGCGGGATGTATGATTATAGGCGGGATGTATGATTATAGGCGGGGGTGTATGATTATAGGCAGGGTGTATGATTATAGGCGGGATGTATGATTATACGCGGGGTGTATGATTATAGGCGGAGTGTACGATTATAGGCGGGGTGTACGATTATAGGCGGGGTGTACGATTATAGGCGGGGTGTATGATTATAGGCAGGGTGTATGATTATAGGCGGGGTGTATGATTATAGGCGGAGTGTATGATTATAGGCGGGGTGTATGATTATAGGCAGGGTGTATGATTATAGGCAGGGTGTACGATTATAGGCGGGGTGTACGATAGTGGGCAGGGTGTATGATTATAGGCGGGGTGTATGATTATAGGCGGAGTGTATGATTATAGGCGGGGTGTATGATTATAGGCAGGGTGTATGATTATAGGCAGGGTGTACGATTATAGGCAGGGTGTATGATTATAGGCAGGGTGTATGATTATAGGCGGAGTGTATGATTATAGGCGGGGTGTATGATTATAGGCGGGGTGTACGATTATAGGCGGAGTGTACGATTATAGGCGGGGTGTACGATTATAGGCGGGGTGTACGATTATAGGCGGGGTGTACGATTATAGGCGGGGTGTACGATTATAGGCGGGGTGTATGATAGTGGGCAGGGTGTATGATAGTGGGCAGGGTGTATGATTATAGGCGGGGTGTATGATTATAGGCGGAGTGTACGATTATAGGCGGGGTGTACGATTATAGGCAGGGTGTACGATTATAGGCGGGGTGTATGATTATAGGCGGGGTGTATGATTATAGGCAGGGTGTATGATTATAGGCAGGGTGTATGATTATAGGCGGGGTGTATGATTATAGGCGGAGTGTATGATTATAGGCGGGGTGTATGATTATAGGCGGGGTGTATGATAGTGGGCAGGGTGTATGATTATAGGCGGGGTGTATGATTATAGGCGGGGTGTACGATTATAGGCGGAGTGTACGATTATAGGCGGGGTGTACGATTATAGGCGGGGTGTACGATTATAGGCGGGGTGTACGATTATAGGCGGGGTGTATGATAGTGGGCAGGGTGTATGATAGTGGGCAGGGTGTATGATTATAGGCGGGGTGTATGATTATAGGCGGGGTGTATGATTATAGGCGGAGTGTACGATTATAGGCGGGGTGTACGATTATAGGCAGGGTGTATGATAGTGGGCAGGGTGTATGATTATAGGCGGGGTGTATGATTATAGGCGGGGTGTATGATAGTGGGCAGGGTGTATGATTATAGGCAGGGTGTATGATTATAGGCGGGGTGTATGATTATACGCGGGATGTATGATTATAGGCAGGGTGTATGATTATAGGCGGAGTGTATGATTATAGGCAGGGTGTATGATTATAGGCGGGGTGTATGATTATAGGCGGGGTGTATGATAGTGGGCAGGGTGTATGATTATAGGCGGGGTGTATGATTATAGGCGGGGTGTATGATAGTGGGCAGGGTGTATGATTATAGGCAGGGTGTATGATTATAGGCGGAGTGTATGATTATAGGCGGGGTGTATGATAATGGGCAGGGTGTATGATAGTGGGCGGGGTGTATGATAGTGGGCGGGGTGTATGATTATAGGCGGGGTGTATGATTATAGGCAGGGTGTATGATAGTGGGCAGGGTGTATGATTATAGGCGGGGTGTATGATAGTGGGCAGGGTGTATGATAGTGGGCGGGGTGTATGATAGTGGGCGGGGTGTATGATAGTGGGCGGGGTGTCTGATTATAAGCAGGGTGTATGATAGTGGGCGGAGCTTGTTACCTCATTAATAGCGAGTTGTTCTCCTCCTCCTAAGCGATTGGCAGAAATGTGGAAGTCGTTGTACAGCTCGTCTTCACTGCCCACCTCATCACCCAGACCCGATTTATCCTGAGGTCCATCAGTGATCACCAACGCTGCGGACCACACACACACACACACACACACACGCACACACACACACACACATGCACACACACACATCAATCATTAGACTAGTTATATCTGTCTGTCTCTGTAGGAGCAGATCTTTACACCTCTTTACACCACACTCCATCTTTTTGGTCTCTCCCCAGTTTCTCATCTCTAAAATATTTTTTTTCTGCTGTGATCAGTGTTGCAGAATGAAAGAGTAAAAATAAAACACTGCACATTACTAACATGTTTATTTATTAATTTGATATTAGATGGTGTTATTTTCTCATGAAACAGCCCTCGTGCAGCAGTGTGTGTGTGTGTGTGTGTGCTTAAACCTGAAACAGAAACTCGGAGCATGTGGCTGAGACTTTCACGCCGCCTCAGAGGCGTTTCTCAGAGAGAGGTCCGTTTTCCGACACACAGACGGACTAAAGACGAATACTGAAAGCAGAAGCTGCGGCGTCTACACTTCCTGTTATACTTTTCACACTTTACACCCAACCACACTTCTGCGTCAGCTCCACTTAAAGACTAATTTACGGGCAGGAGCTTTTCCTAACAATAAATCTGTTTACTTATTCATCGCAGAGAGACATTAAAGTAACAATCCTGCAGAAGAAAATGTCCACACTGGGCCTCGTCACCCCGAGACACAAAGCTAACGTAGCTAACAAGTAATACAACCTTCCAGCCTCCAGTTTAGCATGCTGCGCTATTTTTACATGTACTGTAACTTTATTACGATCTGAAACACTTCTATACTCGCTACAAAACACTGACAAGCTAGAGAACCCTGTTTTTGTTTCATTACTCTGCTTCAAAACTGTGGAATTCAAAACCACTTTGCATTAAGCGGTCATTAAGCGCTTTAAAATAAAACATTAAAAATGTATTTTTTTAATTTGCCATTTCATTGAAAGTACTGCCTCCATTTTGTTGTTTCTAGTTTTATTTTAGTTGTATTAAATTATTTTAAAATTCTTTCATTTTTATTCCATATTTAAATATTTCATTTGTTTACTTTGTATGTCTTTATGCTTCTTTTCTTAAATAAAATTTCACTTCATTTTTTATTTGATCTGTTTTCTGTTTCATCACTTTTTATCATTTCATATTTACTATTTGACAGTAAAGCATCCGAGCTACTATGTGCATGAAAAGTGTTCTATCAATGAAGCTGTTTTTTATTATTATTATTCTAATGTACAAGCTCCGCCTCCAGACTTCAGACCACGCCCCTACCCGAGTCTCTGTTCTGAGGAAGAAAGTGCTTTTCACTGCGAGGGTTTTTCTCTCAATGTCATTTTGTCCATGTTTATAGACATCAGTGTGTCAGACAGAGTCAGAAAATACATCAACAAGTCAGTTTGAGACGCTGAACATTTCCACAAAGCTGATTGAGGAGATGCTGCTGTGGGAGGAGTCTCTCTCTCTCTCTCTCTCTCTCTCTCTCTCTCTCTCTCACACACACACACACACACACACACACACACACACCTGGAGGTTATACAGTCAGGTCCATAAGTATTTGGACAGTGACACACTTTTTGGTATTTTTGCCTCTGTACTCCACCACAATGGATTTGAAATGAAGCAGTCAAGATGTGACTGAAGCGTAGACTTTCAGCTTTAATTCAAGGGGTTTAACAAAAATATTGCATTAACCATTTAGGATTTACAGTCTTTTCTCTTTTTTTTTTTGCAGAGTCCCTCCATTTTCACAGGCTGAAAAGTAATTTTGAACTAAACTAACAATCATAAACATTAGGATTATTTTTAATATTTGGATGCAAATCTTTTGTGGTCAATGACTGCCTGAAGTCTGGAACCCATGGACATCACCAAATGCTGAGTTTCCTCCCTTGAGATGATTTGCCAGGTCTTTACTGCAGCCGCCTTCAGCTGCTGCTTGTTTGTGGGTTTTTCTGCCTGCAGTTTTGTCTTCAGTAAGTGAAAAGCAGCTCAGTTGGGTAGAGGTCAGGTGACTGACTCAGACATTTAAGAACATTCCATTTCACTGCCGTAAGAAGCTCTTGGGTTGCTTTCATGGTATGTTTAGGATCATCATCCATCTGTACTGTGAAGCACCGTCCTGTCAGTTTTGCCGCATTTGATTGAATCTGAACAGAAAGTAGCTCTATACACTTCAGAATTCATCCTGCTGCTTCTATCAGCAGTCACATCATCAATAAACACCAGTGACTCAGTTCCATTGGCAGCCAAACATGCCCATGCCGTAACACTGCCTCCACCAGGTTTGACAGATGATGTGATACGCATTGGATCATGAGCCCTTCCTTTCCTTCTCCATACTCTTCTCTTCCCATCATTCTGGTACAAGTTAATCTTGCATCAGAACTGCTTAGGCTTTTTTAAAGAGGGTTTTGGTTTTTTTTTTAAGCCAAGTCTAATCTGTCCTTTCTGTTCTTGAGTGTTACCAGCGGTTTGCATCTTGAGGTAAACCGTCTGTATTCATATTCATGTAGGTGTCTCTTGATTGTAGACTTTGACAATGATACGCATACCTCCTCCAGAGTGTTCTTCACTTGGCTAGATGTTATGACGGGGTTTTTCTTCACCAAGGAAAGAATTCTGTGATCATCCACTTTAGTTGTTTTCTGTGGTCTCCCAGGCCTTTTGGTGTTGCTGACCTCGCCAGTGCATTCCTTCTTTTTAAGAATGTACTAAATTGTTGATTTGGCCCTCCTAAAGTTTCTGCTATCTCTCTGATAGGTCTGTTTTGTTTTTTCAGCCTAATGATGGCCTCCTTCACTTTCATCGACACCTGTTTGGACCAAATATTGAGAGTTCCCATGAACAGCTACCAAATGCAAATTCAACACTTGCAATCAACTCCAGACCTTTTATCTCCTTAATTTTTCATGAAATAACAAGGAAACAGGCCACAGCTGGCCATGAAACTGCTTATCAGTCAATTGTCCATTTACTTTTGAGCCTGTGAAAATGGAGGGACCTGACTATAGTTATTTGTTAACTACGTTAGCCTCAGAGGAAACATGGAGATAAAGAGGGAAACTGAGGACATGTCATTGAGCTGAAGCTGTTTTGAAATTTCAGACGAATCCCAGACATTCTGTCCCCGATGCCACTTCTCTCAACTCACACTTTCATTCTTAGTTATTTTTAGTAAAGACAGAAAGCGAAGAGGAAAACAAAACCCAGACATATTTCATGAAGACAGCAAAATGCCGTCTGAGACATTGCTGGCTTGTCTGTCACCGTGACAACCTGGAGTGAGAGTTAGCAGGATTGGTCACGTCCCAATTTGGCACCTAGTGTAACGTCTCATCGCCTTGTTTACATAAATTAGCAGTGAACATGTGCTAACAGGCCGAGGTGCTAATGAGGATTTCATCAGTCTGAGAGACAAAAGCAGAATCGTCTCCATCTGTCTGTCTGTCTGTCTACCTGTTTGTCTACCTGTCTGTTTACCTGTCTGTCTACCTGTTTGTCTACCTGTCTGTCTGCTTACCTGTCTGTCTGTCTGTTGAGAACATTGTTTTACTGTTTTGATTAACAATAATTTGTCTTCATAAATTGAAAAATGTTGTTCAAATGGTCACATTTTGCTAACAAACATTCAATAAATTAGCATATTGAATTTGTCAGGTAGAAATATTAGCTACAAGAGCTAAGACCATTTAAAAATGAGCTGAACTGTGTTTGTATCTGAGCTGAAATGATGACGATGATGATGATGATGATGATGATGATGATGAAGGATGAAGCAGAGTCGTTGTGTGCGATGCGTGCCTGTAGATAAACCTGTAATTATATTTCAGTACAATATTAGGATAATTTAGCGTTAAACGCCGATACACACTGAACGTATAGAACAATGCGAGTCGTATGTAAAGGGCAGAACTGCAGCGCTCGCTCTGAGAGCATCCCGCCTGCATTTAATCTCGCTTCATTAGCTGGCACCGAGACATAAAAGCCATTAGTCGTGCTGTTCGGATGGAAAAACGCCGGGATGTGCAGCATGTTTACATTTTATACTCACAGAAAAATCCCTCTGTAGCAGCACCACATTTTATTACCATAAAAAACACCATCGTAACATCATAACTTCATAGGATCGTAACTTCATAGGATCCTAACATCGTAACTTCATGACTTCGTAACATCGTAACATCGTAACTTCATAAGTTCATAACATTGTAACATCATAACTTCGTAACAACGTAACTTCATTACGTCGTAACATGGTAACATTGTAACTTCATATCTTCATAAGTTCATAACATCATAACTTCATAGGATCATAACATCGTAACTTCGTAACATTGTAAGTTCTTCAGCTATAAAGTGCTGGATGTACAAAACTGTGGTTATTAAATTATTAGCAACATACTAACTTTATAACACTTCAATTTTTAAACACTTTTTAACATTGTAACTTTTTGACACAAATTTTGTAACATTGTAACTTTTTATCTCTGTAATGCTGGAACATTTTCAGTTTGTAACATTTTTAACACTAACTTTATAACATTCTTTTTTTAGCACTAATTTTGTAATTTAATAAATTTGTAGTAATGTAACTCTGTAACATTGTAATTTTTTAACACAAAGTTTGTAATTTATTACACTGTAACTTTGTAACAATGTTCACTCCACTATCACACAAATCATGACAGAATTCATTCTTAAAGATTAAAGATAAAAAAAAAACAATGCTGCTGAATAATAAAGAATTAAAACACAGATGCAATATATTTATAATTGTTATAATATATTTATTAATAAGGGCTCCACAGACCGTGTTAGCATATTATTATTATTATTATTATTATTATTATTATTATAAATACTCTAGGTTTTATATTTAATTTTTATTAAATGTTAACTTTTTTAACTACTGTAATTATATTATTTATTTTTATATTTCAGATATTATATTATATATTTCAATTGATCCTGTCTTTTCATCTGTGATTTTGTCTTTTGATGCTTTTTTTTATTGTTTAATGTTTAATAGAAATGACAGATGTTTATAAATCTAAAAAAAAAAAAGCATATACTTCAGAAGTGGACATTATCAGATGTTATTAAATACAGACTTTATAACAGACATATTGATTTATTTCATTTTATTTGTATTTTATTTCATTGTTTGAATTTATTTGATTTTATTGTAGAGGACTTCAGCTGACACTTTGTTGTCTTTTAACTTGCTATAAAATAAATGTGACTTGATTACTATTAATAATTATGTAACTATATTAACTAGTTCTATTTTATTGTCTCTTTTGTAGTAAGTCCTTTTGTCTGTAAAACACTTCATTATGTTTTATATATTATTTATTATAATTTATTATAATTTTATTCTCTATATTCTACAGAGACATTGTTCTATTCAGCCGAGCGACAGAAAACAGAACAGAGCTACACAACTTCAGACTCGACCACACAATGAACAAAAGACAGAAAAAAAGGAAAATAAAGAGAGAGAGAACGTCACACAGAAGCTGAACTCTGAGATAATCTAGTGCACTTCACGTCCTGTAGGGAGCGAGATGGGATTCATATTCAAGTGCACTAAACAAGGAATTTTTAGTTTATTTAGTTTATCTATTTAACAAGGAACTACTTCCTGTAGTGTAACTCTGTAAAATTTACATTTTATAACTTTGTAAATTTCTAATATTATAATTTTTTAACATTATAATTCTGTAATTTTTTTACATTTTGTACATTTCTAATATTAGTAACTTTTTTAACATCGGTCATTTGCTTTAACATTATAATTTTGTAACATTTTGTATTTATTAACTATTTTTTTGCTTTTGAATATTTAAAGTTTGTAAATTTCTAACAGTAAGTTTTTAACATTACTTATTTTTTAACGTTATATTTTTAACATTATTCTTTTTACTTTATAAAATTTTTTTTATTTACATTAACATTTTTAACTTTACAATTTTTTTGCTTTTTAAAATTGTAATTTTGTAAATTTCTAACTATCCTTTTGACATCGGTAATTTTTTTAACATTATTCTTTTTACTTAATAATTTTTTAAACTTAACATTGTAATTTTGTAAATTTCTAACAGTAACTTTTTAATATTAGTAATTTTTTTAACATTATAATTTGGTAACGTTATTCTTTTTACTTTATAATTCTTTAAACATTTTTAACATTGTAATTTTGTAAAATTTCATTGGGAAAAATGGCCTCTAGACTTTTTCTAGTGCACTCGATGTCCAAATAATTGTTAGCTCACTACATGAGTGCACTACAAACACAGTTTAGGGCATAAACTGTGAATTAGAAATTTTAAAAATGCGAACGTCGTACAGAACTTTCAATTCAAGACGTAACAGCGCAAATTCATAACAATAAAAACAATCACAACAATTTCTATGAAGAAGAAAATAAAGAGACTCAGAGCTGAGACACAAACTAACACTCGTTTTCAATCGTTTGTGAAAATGAAAAATTTTACATTCCTGCTGTAAAACTGCCGTGATTAATGCAACATTTATTTATTTATTCATTTATTTATTTATGAATAGAGATGATTTTCAGGTCTTTTTTAAGCTAAGAGCAACAAGGTAATGTTCCTTCCATCTCTTATTTCCACTCCCGTTTGCATGCATGCACACACACACACACACACACACACACACACACACACACACACACACACTAGAGCTCAACAATTTGCTCCATTTCCAATAAACCCCAGTGCTATATTACTGCTACTGTCACTGTTAAAGACACCGTTCACCTGTAACATATAAAACCCAAAGAGACGGTCTAGGGGAGATGGACAGAACATCACTAGGTAGTGCGCACTACAGCGGCGTTGAAGAGAAAGAAGGGAGCTTACCGTTGGTGGAGTGTAGACTTTCTAGGCTCCAGTAATGAGACATGACCCCTCGTATCGCTTTCACCCCCCTAACGAGTCCCAAATCTACTGCTGTGTCTGCATTCGGCCACACACACACACACACACACACACACACACACACACACACACACACACACACACACACAGTCGAGGAGGAAGAGGAGGGCGGCTGCTCTTCAAGCAGGTACAGACTCCAGACAAATGTATGTCTGTGTGTGTGTGTGTGTGTGTGTGTGTGTGTGTGTGTGTGTGTGTGTGTGAGAGCGAATCACAACCTCCACTGAAGCGTTTCAAGCGTCGGAAACACTCGCGATGTCGCCTGCATCCTTCCTACACTCGCTCAGAGACTCACGCACATGATCAAGCCTCTCCCTCCCTCTCTCTCCCTCCCTCCCTCTCTCTCTCTCTCTCTCTCTCTCTCCCTCCCTCTCTCTCTCTCTCTCTCTCTCTCTCCCTCTCACACACACACATTCACAGCATCAACAGGGCACCACTGAGGAGACGCTGACACACGACTTGCACAAGTTTAAGTTCGAGCTTGACTCGTCAACCTTGAATACGAATATGTAATAATGAATAATAAATAACTAAATAATGTTTATTAAAGTAAAATAAGAATTGATTAATTATTAGAAATCTGACTGGCTGGCGATGATGAAAGTCCCTCTTCATCATCAGTCCGTCACAGTCCCCCTTTACTGACCCCCTTCAGTGCTGTTAGTTAAAACTGAGGAGAGAATTTAACACGTATGTCCGAGTGCACTTATTTATCCGTTCCAGGTTTATCCCTGAACACGTCTAGCGCACGTCTGAGCTTGGAGAAGAGCGTCACACACACATGCTCTTGTGTCTGGAGTACAAAGCCGTCTCGTTATCAGACGTCTAAGGCACGGTGTAGAAGTCAACAATTCATACACTACCTAGTGCACTTGTATAGGAATGACAAAAAGCTTCCTAATGAATGTCTAGTGCACTACGTAGCGTGTAAAAAGCCAATACTTCACAACCTACATACTAGAGAGCTGAAGCTCAGAGGATCTCTAACAGAGGACATCTTACTGAACACCTCGTGCACTAACGCAGGGCGCGTCGTCGTCATCTGGTCATTTATTAAAGCGCAAGAAGCTCCTGCGGTTTTTAACAGAGCCAATTAACGATTAACGAACACATTATTGCAATTAAGATTAAATCAAATGTAACACTAACACAAAAAAATAAACGCTTTCAGCCTGTAAACATATAAAATGTTATTAATATTTCATATTTCTCATTATAATCAGACTGTAACGTATTATAATTCATTTTAATTCATTATTTATTCAAGCTGCATACTGTACATTACAAAATAATGACTTTTACACCCTATAAAACAGATATACAAACAAATAAAAAAAACAAATATATAAAACAGACAGACAGACAGACAGACAGACAGATAGATAGATAGATAGATAGATAGATAGACTGATTGATTGACTGATTGACTGATTGACAGAGCCTCTGATAGATACATAAAACAGATACACAGATAACAGCCAGATAGATAGATAGATAGATAGATAGATAGATAAAACAGACAGAGATAAAATAGTCAAAACAGATATAAAAAGAGATACAGCAAACAGTTCGTTATCAGACATTAATTTAAAAGGTTTATTTAATTCAATTAATGAGTAAAAAATGGCTGAAGCTAATTATTATCTCTTATTATTATTATTATTATTATTATTATATAACATCTACATTCTGTTAATGTGAAGATTAAGAGCGTCTCTCTGTTAAATAATTTAGATGTTCACCACCATTTCCTGCTTTTTTATTTAGATTAATAAACAGCAGTCATTTTTATTAAGCATTTTTTTCTTAAAATGAATAAAATCATCTCTGTTATCTTAATAATTATTATTTTTCAAGTTTATTTGAGAACGTGGACCAAGAGCATCTGAAAAAATAAATTTATTCAAAAAAAAAAATTAAAACAGGTGTAAAACAGGTGATTTTGACCAACACTGAACAAAACTATGAAAAAAAGAGAAGATTAAAAATGTAAAAATGTGATATTATGACATCGTTGAGGCGCGAGACAGTAAACAACGTTTGAGTTAATCTGAGTGTAGAAAAACTTGGATTTGTCACGTGACCGATGATGTCACAGCGTTTTTTGTGGTTTTTTTTCCCTGTGATTTTCCACCAACAGTTTCTGGATAAAACTGTTAAATCCCACAATTTAGAAAATGTAAAAAATGAACATGGAGGTTGTTTACTCACCGAGAGCGGCCGGCTGCCTGAGCGTGTGCTCTGAAGGTCGAATGAGACACGACTCTGCAGACAGAAACATGTGCGTGTCACTTCCTGTCACTCCAGTAATTACTCTCTCTCACTCTTCCACACACACTCAGAGTCACAGAGAACAGGTAAGAGAGGAGTGTGTTAGCCGTGTGTTAGCCGTGTGTTAGCCAGGTGCTAGCGCAGCGATGTGAGAGGATCGGCTCATTGTGCTGCGTTCACAAAGGTCACGGCGTGGGACAGAAATGTTACCCAGCAATAATGGACTTCTTGTGTCTTTTTCTCAAAGGAGCCTCTATTACATCCAATATTCACTAACACACACACACACACACGCCTACATATGTGTTTATTCCATCAGTCTTTATACACAGACAGAATGACAGGCCTAGATAAACAGAGAGGCAGACAGATTGAGAGCGAGACAGATAGACAGAAAGACACAGAGAGAGAGAGAGAGAGAGAGAGAGAGAGAGAGAGACTGACTCAATACAGACAGACTTACAGAGAAACACAGAGACAGATAGAAAGAATGAACAGATAGACAGTTAGACAGACAGTGAGACAGAGAGACAGACAGAATACTTGGGAATACACACATATTACATATTAGGTACTCGAACAAACACACACACACACACACACACACACACACACACACACACACACGGCAGGTTACAGTCAAAAAAGTCATCATCGCCCCCTACAGGACTGTCAGTGTCACACAGATGATATTAATTATGTTCTATTATAAATCACTAATATCTCCCAGTAATAAGAACATTATATGTATGTAATTTACATCATTTACATTAAATGTAAATTATATTACAGAAATAAACAATAAAGGAAAGGCTTTCTGAATTATTAAAAAGAACAACACCAGACTTTATTTTTCATGAATGTCCCAGACTACACGAGCGTATCGCTGAGACGTTAGTGGTTTAGTAACGGTGTGAAGTGTGTTTTGTTCAGTGTGTGTGGAATCACGCGGTGTCCGAATTTTAATCAAAAGTCCACTGCATTCCAAAACTGTCTGCTTTCAGGACAACATCTCAGAAACCAGCCACAATCTAATATTTAAGTGTAAACTGAATTTATTGTCACTTTGTCCTCACCTGAGAATGAAACTGGGCGTGGCCAGTGGAGACAGTCGAGTCCAGTCGGAGTGCTCTGGGAGAAGAAGTGATCTTTAAAAGACATGGAGGACAACTGCTGTGAAGAAGTGAAGGGCAGTCTCATCCTCACCTGGGGACAACAACAACAAAAAAACAACGAACAGCTCTTATACACGAATAATTATAAAACATCTGAAGCGTCTGATTTATAACATAAGATCATCAAAATCATCGTTAAACGGTAGAGCGAGTATCACACTGAACTCTCTCTCTCTACCTGTTACACTGGTCTAAACTTCACAATACTGCACAAACTAAACTGCAATTAATAAAAGTACAGTTAATTAATAATCCAAAAAATATTTTCTGTCAAGTTTGACAGAAATCCAAGAAAATCCTATAAAGCAGCCACTATTTGTCCAGAGGAAGAATCAGGAAGAAGAAACAGGAGAAACAGGAAGTCAATGGTTTCCGACGACGACGAGAACCATGAAACCAAGAGCAAGATTTTAACAAATAAAACTAAAAACTACTTCAACAGATAGAGAGAAAGATGTATGGAGAGACAGACAGACAGACAGACAGATAAATCAGACAAACAGAGAGACAGACAGTTAGATAGACAGAAAAACAAAGAATGACAGAAAGATGGACAGACAGATTAATAGAAAGCTAGATCTAGAGACAGATGAAAAGACAGGCAGACAGATAGACAGGTGATCAACTGAGAAGAGAAACATAGATATGCAGACAGACAGAACCATATGAGATGGATAGACAGACAGACAGATCCTAGTCACTACAAGTCAGGTGAAAAGGAGCCCAAGAGGAAGTCAAACAGGAAGTAGAAGAGCAGAAACAGGAAAGGTGTCGAAGTTCCAGGAAACGGTTCTCTCGTTGTTGAGCTTCTTACTTTCTGCTGTTCCTCAGACGTTGTGCTCAGCGTCCCAAGGCTCCTCTGCATCATCACCTTCATCTTCTGCATCTTCTGGAACTCCCCGAGCAGCTCATCTGAGCACGATCTCTTCTGTGCCTTAGCCTTCCAATTTTCTGTGACGTTCTGCTCCTGAATCGGATCAACCACCGTTTCTCCGATTTCCCGGAGAGGTAAACTCCAGCTGCAGAGGTCGGAAAGAGGTCTGGGTCGGACCGCACGCTTATCGCTTCTTCTGACACGGAGCACCGAGGAAGATGACTGGAGAGATGATTTACTGACATCCTGTGAAGGCTTTCAAGTGGACAATCAAAAAAATGTGTTGTTATTTAACAAAGAAAAATGTGTGTAATTGTTGATATGGTGATGTTTTCTGTAAGGAAACAGTTATGTGACATTTATGGAAGGAGTCTCCAGTTTCAGAGGTATAGCTGTGGCTTTACGTTTTCCAACATCTTCAGGACAGACGAGTTTGTACTTTGTGGTTTCTCTGTAACATGACAAGCTGCGTTTTTATTTGTATTTTTAACTTCATGAGAGAGGGGAAAAAAAGACTGGTGCAGGAACGATAGCTGCTATAACGTAAGTGAGAACAGGAACTAACTTGTTTCACGAATGTTACTTCACATTATATGTAACTATAATCAGATAAAAAGCATGAGGTGTCGATCCTGTTGCTGTTGTATAAGGGGAATAAAACACTTGGGAGACGTGCTGCTTTAGGGAAAAATAAATCAGCTTTGGGGCGGTAATAATATTAACAATAATATAATAATAATAACACACCACTGATGATTTTCCTACAACAGCATGCCCAATAGTGATTTACTACTTATAAAAAAAGTCACTATGACTCACCTCAGACTCAGTGGCTGAGTTGGTGGACACCAGGCTGGTTTGAGATTGGTTGTCCGAGTTGCTGTCTTCAAGTAAGTACTCAGAATCAAAGGACTGAGCCGGTGCAATTCGTGCTTCTCTTTGCTCGGTCCGCCTCTGTGAACGTTCTGACAGTCCCTCCAAACTCGAACCCTCACCCAGCGAGCACAAGGAGGTGGCTACGGATTTTGAGGGGTAACGGAAGCTGCTTCTGTGACTCCAAACCCCAGGATTTTGTGGTTTGGGAGTCATTGGCCTAGTTGGCGTATCAAGTCCTTCAAAGGAACCCAGGGATCTTGTCCAGGATGGAGATAGCTGATTAGCAAGTGCAAAAACAGTAGGGTGTATGAGTGTCTCTGAGATGTTCTCATAACTTTGGACAGACTCAAAACACTTAGATAGTGTTTTCCTCTCAGCAGGCTCCGCCTCAGGTCCAGACACTGATGCGTCAGGGTGTGATGTGCTTTTCAAATCCTCCTTGGAGCTCTGGAATCCCTGAAGATCTGGACAGTCCTCAGTTAACCCAGACACAAAGTCACTCTGGAGGCGACGTCTGGACTTGGCACCACTTGGCCCAGGAAGAGACAGAGTTCTCTTTAGCATCTCAGCCTCCTTAGTCATTTTCATCTTCTTCCAAGGCTGCTTGGATTTTGTATCCTGGCTCAGCATGTTGGAATCCTGTTGGTTGTCTTTATCACCAGTTCTGATCTCAAAGAAGCTCGACAGAGACCTCTGAGCCAGAGCAAGCTTCATGCGGAAGTTATCGCTGCTCTTGCTCTTCTTTTGGGGATCAAGTACAGGTTTAATTTGCACTCGCTCACTGTATTTGTTATGTTGTTGCATATTCTTGGAGCTGGACGTGGATCCGGATTGTCCATTCCAAGTTACACCAAGGGCTTTCCCAAAGACATCATCACTAGATTGATCCTCATAGTTTGTCAAGTGATCTGTAGTAGGATTATGATTAGGTGTCTGATTTCTCTCCTCTCCAACCTCAGGAGATAGTTTTGTCTCAGGTTCAACCTTGTTTCCATCCTTGGACTCTCTCTTGCTTTTGCGGAAGGAGGAGATTCTTGTGAACCTAGAGAACCTTGAGCTTTTCCCTGCAGACATGCTCTTGGTCTCCTTGTTCTTTAATGAGTTTTGGTTGCTGCCAGGGGAGTTGGAGCTGCTTCCCCTTGGGCCGTGACTGAGATCATCAACTTCTTCACTGTTTGTGGTGATAAAGTCTTGATCTGGAGATGCAGAATTGGGAATATCCTCATTACCATCATACCCATTTGTCAGACGAGTAGTGCTGTCTTCATCTTCTGGTTTATCAAAATATCCTTTCATAGACCTGACATTGTATAGTGCATCATTTTCATCCCTTTGTAAAGGGCTGCATTCGTTCTCATTCACAGATGATGTACCATCTTTCTGTTCTCCCTCCGAACTGTCTGAGCTCTCCTGAGGGTGTTCTGACTCCATAATGGGCTCCAAATCTGATAGTGTACCAATGCTAACATCAATAAAAGGGTAACTTTTGTACTGAAGAGAATCTGGACAAAAAGGTGCTTTTCCGGATTCATCATTTCCTAACCCATTGGTAACACTGATTGAGTCAGAGTGAGGCAGCAGGCTTTGCTCTCGGTGGATCTTCTGACATTTAGGTCCATCTACAGGACTAGCTTGTGAAAACTTGGAGCTTTGACAATTGGAAGGAATCAGTCCATGATGAGCATCTGTGATTGGATAGATAGTAGGATCTGCCATGATTTCCTTGTTTTCCTCCAACTGGCAATCTTTTCCATATGTCTTCCCCTGAGAAGCATCTTCTACATCAAGTGGATTTAAAACATCCCTTTTGTAATCCATCATTTCAAAGAAGCTGGCAGAATTGTTTGATAAATTTGAAGGACCATCTTGCAAGGATGGATTCATATGATTCCAGAGTTCCTGTTCTAGTGGTGAACTACGTAAAGTGCAAGGTGTCTCAGATGTGTGTTGCTTTGTGTTATTGTTCGTGTCTGAACCATGATGTGCATCAAAACGCAGTGAGGTTTTTAAGACAGACTTATCCTGCATACAATAATCATCATATGAAATACTAACTTCATGCTCTTTTGCACAGACCTTTTCAACTTTAGCCTGGTTTCCTTGCAGGACCTGTTTGGTGAATTTGGTGACGCTAACAGAATCTGATGGAGTCGATTCCTTGAAGAAAACCTCAACTGGGACTGGAAGTTGTCCTACATAGCTGTCTTGAACACTTTGGTGTTCGAGAGTAACACTTTGTGATTCTTTACCAGGTGGAGACATCATCACATAAGAGTCAATATAACCCGAGTTATCTGAATAAATGACCTCCTGCTCTTTCTGGGGTATGGCAGTGAATTCCTTCACACTGCAAGTGTTCAGAAACTGCAAATTTACTAAATCATCTAAATCATTAGACCGTCTTTCAGTTTGATCAATGTCCAAATCCAAATCCAAAGTTTGTTCATCGTCCATTGGAACGTTAGACTCTGAAATAAAACTGTTAGCATACAGTGGACTTGAGGAACCTTCCTCTACTGAATAATAATCACAGTCTTTAATAGCAGAACTTTCTAATAAGTTCTCTTTGATGATGTTTGGAATTGAAAATTGTCCCTGATCTTTTTGGATTGATGTTACACCTTCAGGTTGAAGCCTTGAGCTGTCACAAGGACATATGTCCATTAATGAATCCACAAATATGTTACTATTGACCTCAGAAGGTTTGACCCCAGCTTCATAAATCTGTCCCAGAGGTTCTACCTTATTTGTGTTTATCATTATTTGTGATACTAAAGACATTTCAGAAACAGTGGGATTCTCCATTTTACTTATATTACCTGATTGTTCTTCATTTCTACTTGCACCAGTTGAATCAGATGCATTCTCTAAATAAGGCTCTGCTTCACTTCCATCTGGTGGTGCAAGAGTGTGTTTAGAAGTTGTAAAAATTTGTGAACTGATCAAATTTGTGTTGGACGTGCTAGCCTGTATGATAGAAAGAAGTCCAGCTACCTCAGAAGAAGGACGATTTAGAACTTCATCCTGCTCTGAATCATCTAATACCATTGCACTGGAGTCCAGGGGTACAATGAGCTCCTCTCCATCTTTGTTCTTCTCCAGACCATCGTTCTGTGAAAGAAGTCCAGCTTCCTCAGGAGATAATGGATGATCAATTTCTGCACTCTCTACATCATCTACTAAATTGCAGTCATTTGCCAGTAGTACCACGAGTTCCTCTTTATCAGTTCTATTTCTTTCAGAATAAGACGTGTTAAGATTTCTGAAGTCAGGAGAGCTTTTAGGAGAAGGTAAGTTCCCATGATCTGTGCTCGAACCATCTAAATTAGAACTGTTGCCTAACTGAGATGGTGCTTCCCTTTTGTCTGTCAGTGTATGTGTCTCCTCAAAAGTCAGGTTTTTTGATATTGTATCAGACTCGCTAGCTTGTGAGATAGAAGAAAGTCCAGCTTCCTCAAGAGATGAACCATTTAAAACTTCATCACACTCTGAATCATCTAGAATAATTGCATTGGAGCCATCTGCCAGGGGTTCCATGAGTTCTTCTCCTTCCACTTTCATCTCCAGACCATCAATCTTTCTTTCTGAATGAGAAGAGTTCAGGTTTCTGAGGTCAGTAAAGTGTTTAGGAGAAGAAATGTCCACATGGTTTAAATCAGAAATGTTTTCTGATTGGGGTTCTGCTTCACTTCGGTCAGTGAGTCTTAGTGTCTGTGTAAACGCTGTGAAAAGTTGTGAATTGATTGAATCTGTGGTGGACATGCTAGCTTGAGAAATGGAAGGAAGTCCAGCTTCCTTAGGAGATAATCGATTAACAATTTCTGCATTCTCTAGATCATCTGAAGTTACTACAATGCACTCGTTAGCCAGTGGTACCATGAGCTGCTCTCCATCCATGCTCATCTCCAGACCATTGTTCTTTCCTTCTGAATGAGAAGAATCCAGATTTCTGAGGTCAGGAGAGCTTTTAGGAGAAGGAAAATCAAGTTGATATTTACATGCAGCACCTAGATCGGATCTGTTGTCTAGCTGGGCCACAGCTTCTGTTTGGTCAGTAATTAAATCTGTATCAGACATGCTGGCCTGGGAGATGAAGGGAAGTCCAGCTTCCTTGGACAAGATCTCGAGCAATGATGGATTCACAATTTCATCACAGGATAAATGATCTAAAATCACTGCATAGCAGTTGGCTCTCAATGGTACTACGAGTTCATCTGTGTCTGTTTTTAATTGAACACTATCATTCTTTATTTCTAAATGAGATAAATCCAGATTTCTGTGGTCAGGAGAAGAACATTCTACAAGATCTCTGCTTGGAACACCTGATTCTGATGTGTTGTCTAACTGGAGCACTGTGTCACTTTGGTCAGTAGATGTAAGTGTATCTTCAGTTGTAAAAAGTTCTGAATCTGTCAAGTCTTTTGATGCTGTGTTGCTGTGCAAGATGGAAGGAAGTACAGCTTCCTCAAGAGATGACCAATTTGCAGCTTCATCATCTCCTGAATCATCTAAAATCACTGCACTGACCTCTTCTGCACTGTTTTCCAATTGCACTTTGTGTTGCACTCCATCACTGTTCATCTGCTGACCATCATTCTTCATTTCTGAATGAGATGACTCCAGGTTTTCCAGGTTTCTGGGATCAGGAGAACATTTAGGAGAACAATAATCCATTTTATCTTTGTTTGCAACAACTAAATTTGAAATGTTTTCTAACCGGGGAGCTGCTTCACTTCTGTAGGTGAGCTCAGGTGTCTCTACGGAAGTTGGAAAAAATTGTGACTCCATCAAATCTGGGTTGGATATGCAAGCCTCAGAGATGGAAGGTAGTCCAGCTTCCTTGGAGAAGATCTTAATAGATGAACCATCAGCAGCATTATCATCAAGAATAATCACACTGCACTCCTTTGCCAATGGTTCCATGAGTTGCTCTACATCCATGTTCATCTCCAGACCATCGATCTTTTCTTCTGTTTGAGAAGACTCCATGCTTGCAAGGACAGGAGAGTGTTTAGGAGAAGAAATGTTTGTAATATCTAAATCTGGAGCGTTGTCTAACTGAGGTGCTGCTTCACATCTGTCACTCAGTGTAAGTGTCTCTTTAGAAGGTGTCAAAAGTTGTGAATCTGTCAAGTTTTTTGATGACACGCTAGCTTGTGAGATGGAAGAAAGTCCAGCTTCCTCAAGAGATGAACCATTTAAAACTTCATCACACTCTGAATCATCTAGAATAATTGCATTGGAGCTACCTACCAGGGGTTTCATGAGTTCCTCTCCTTCCTCTTTCATCTCCAGACCATCACTCTTTCTTTCTGAATGAGAAGAGTCCAGGTTTTTGAGGTCAGTAAAGTGTTTAGGAGAAGAAAAGTCCACATGGTCTAAATCAGAAATGTTTTCTGATTGGGGTTCTGCTTCACTTCGGTCAGTGAGTCTTAGTGTCTGTGTAAACACTGTGAAAAGTTGTGAATTGATTGAATCTGTGTTGGACATGCTAGCTTGAGAAATGGAAGGAAGTCCAGCTTCCTCAGGAGATAATCGATTAACAATTTCTGCATTCTCTACATCATCTGAAGTTACTACACTGCACTCATTAGCCAGTGGTACCATGAGCTGCTCTCCATCCATGCTCATCTCCAGACCATTGTTCTTTCCTTCTGAGTAAGAAGAGTCCAGATTTCTGAGGTCAGGAGAGCTTTTAGGAGAAGGAAAGATCCCATGATCTCCGTGACTGCTTGCAACAGTGAAATCTGAAGTGTTGTTTAACTCTGGTGCTGATGTACGTCTGTAGATCATTTCAGGTTTCTCTTTGGGAATTGTGAAAAGTTGGGAATCTATCAAATTTTGGACAGATACACTAGCCTGAGAGATGGAAGGAAGTCCAGCTTCCTGAAGAGATGAACCATTTAGAACTTCATCGCACCCTGAATCAAGATTTCTGAGGTCAGGAGTGCTTTTAGGAGAAGAAAGGTTCCCATGATCTGTGCTTAAATCAGGAGTTTGTTCTAACTGATGTGCTACTTCGCTTCTGTCAGTCAGTGTAAGTGTTTCTTCAGACGTAACCTGAGAAATGGAAGGAAGTCCAGCTTCCTCTGACATGATCTCAAGTGATGAATGATGCCCTGAATCATCTGAAATCATTACACTGGAGTCATTCGCTAATAGTGCCATGAGTTGCTCTTCACCAGTGTTAATCTCAAGAACATCATTCTTTCTTTCTGAATAAGAAGAGTCCAGCTTTCTGAGGCATTTAGAAGATGAAATATCCACAAGATCTCTGCTTGCAACAACTAAATCTGAATCTGTCAACCCTTTTGATGCTGTGTTGGACTGCAGGATGGACGGAAGTCCAGCTTCCTCAGATGACGTCCGATTTGCAGCTCCATCACACCCTGAATCATCTAAAATCTCTGCACTGCAGCTGTCTTCTACTTGTACCATGAGTTCTTCAGAAGTTGTGAAAAGTTGCGAGTCTTTTGGTGTGTCAAACATGCAAGTACGTGAGAGAGAAGAAAATCCAGTTTCCTCAAGAACTGCACATCCTAAATCCGAGTCCAAATTCATCAAGCTGCACTCACTTCCCAATGGTACCATGAGTTCCTCTCCATCTGTGTTCATCTGTGGACCATCAACAACTGCATGCTGACCTTCTGAGTCCTGCTTTCTGAGGCCAGGGGAGTGTTTAGAGAAGCTCCTATGATCTCCAGCACAATCTGAGAAAGTGTCGCTGTTCCACGAGCGCGTCTCAAAATACTCCTCCGTCATGTCCTGAGCTTCTTCCAGGGCTGGTTCACGCCAAACATCTCCACTTTCTGCGCTCTTCTCCTGGAGAGAGTCGACATCTTCTGGATGAGTAGAATGTGCAACGAAGCCCTGGACAGCTGGAGTCTACAAGGAGAAAGAAAAGAGCTTTAGTCAATCGTTTCGAAATCTTAAATTTTAAACAGCAAGCATTGATTTCCTCGCGAATTCCTTTGTCGCTGCTACTGTAGCTGTGCCGTGAGTTTGCCGTCCTCCTATTGGTGGATTTTGACGCGCGTCGACACTTTGACACTTTGTCGGCAGCCGTCTTTGGTCGCAGTGACACTAAATCACGTGTTGTGCGTTCTAACACCGCTGATCCAAACTCACGATTTTTTACCATGTGCGAGTTTTATCCGTGTCAGCAAAATCAGGCTGAAAATCGTACAGCGTAAAGCTAGCAGTTCTTAGAAACATCAATTTTAAAGGCGTTCAGAATAAAGAAAAAAATGGAACTTTATAAATACAGTGTCCAGTTTTGACAAAAAATATATCACAATACTTTTATAAAGACATTTATTAAGATTTCAGGTTTCAGGTTTGCTAACAAATTGCCAACAAAATTATATTAGTGCTGAGTTAAAAAAAAAAAACTTTGAAAAACTCAAAGATTGTTCCCTAATATTTTTATTTAACTTCAACAAAAAGAAATAATTTAACACTGAAATGTCCACGATATCTCAGAAAAATGTAGTGTAAGATCATTTATCACAATATTTATAATATAAGCATCAAATCACCCGCCTTACAGAGCGATAACTGCGTTATTGGATTAACTTAAACTTATTTAAATAAATATCCATAATTCTTTCATTTGAAATTATGTATCTGTATAATTATTGCCACATCGGTACTTCTGGTCATTTGCAAAAGCTGCGCGTAATAGATTTTATAATAATATAAATGAAATATATATATAATACTCAGATGTGAGAGATTTGGGTTAAAGTTTGGCTTAAATTTTCACCCTTTCTCATGACTTCACAGGACTGAAACTCAAAGCATCGTCCTTCAGAATCTAAGAAAGAAGTAAAAAAAAAAGACACAAAAATGCAGTTTCCCTGCCAACGAGACTTTATTTTCTGTTATGCAGCTCAGGGAAATGTTGTAACCATCAAGAAACTGTTAGGTGATTTAATGGAAACATCAGAACTACAAGCTGAATCATGCAATAATCCCACCCAACACACACACACACACACACACACACACATACACACACACACCATTCAGCAATTAAACAGAGAACAAAACCAGCTCTCCTTAGCCGAGGTCAAATCCTTAAACTTGCACACATCAGATTACACAACACCACGCAATTCAGCAAAAAACTACATTATTCCTTGGTGCATGAAACGCAGGTACAGGCACACACTCGTACAATCAACAACACACACACACACACACACACACACCAGTCAGAGGATGTGGATTGTGGATTGAGGCGGAGGACAACATCAGAGCAACACGCCTGCCAACATGCAGCTCAGAGCCGCTCCTACATTCGCCTGAAGCAACGTTACACGCCGCATTTCTACAGACAGGAGGCCAGTCCAACTGTCTGAGTCCGGGTTGCCAGGTCTGAGTCACATAAAATCCCCCAAATCACTAGATTTCCAAATCTGTTCCTCAAAATCCTGCAATAAACACTACAAATATCATTTTATCCACAAGGGGTAACGTTGCTAACAAGAAAAAAAAACAGACTTGTATCACAAACACTTTAGCGTATCATTGGATGAGACAGCTGTTTATTTGTTTATTTGTTTGTTTGTTTTTTCAGACGTGCGCCGAGCTATAGTAAGAAAACAGCGAGCTGAATATCTGGCGTGGTTTTACTTAATAATAATAAAAATCCCTTCCATTTTTTTTTTTACTGAGCAAAGACACTGAAGTCCCACCTCCTTCATTTCCATTGGCTCACAAAACTGAGGCTTGTGAATTAACACGTCACAGTTCACCTAAATAAAGCCTTTCTCGTCCTCCGCCCTTTCCCCTTCAGTGAATCGGATTTTCCCCTCATGTGAATGTTTTAATTTTGTTTGTTTTGTTTACTGCTGTTTAACTGACAAAACAGAAATGTGTCATGGCAGGCTCGACTGTAAATGCTGGCACCTTTTTACAATAGAAATAATAAACAAAGTATAAACTAATTCACTGACGCACCACAAACGCATTCCTACAGTAAAAGCACTGTTTTTAATTTTACATGGATTTAAGCAAACCTTTTCTTCTAAACTAACGCTTCATTTCACCCCACGTACGTATCGAACACACCATGCGTTTAGTGTTTGCATTAGAAAAGCCTCCAGTTTTCAATTTGTTTTGAAAACACTAATAATTAAACTGAAATATGCAAAACCGCCAACATCCAAACAGCAGCAAGTTAAAAGTAGCACGATTCTGGAGAAAACACACAGATCAGGCAACCCGAGACCTGTTTTCATTTCTTCATTCATTGCGCACTGATCCACCACTCAACCAGCCCTAACACACGGTGTTAATTAGCGTCCTCTCTTAACGCCGAACACCTGGAAGTTACTCAGTCAACACTCCCGTGACAAACGCTGGTGTTTTATTAGCTTAGCCACTTCAAGAACACCACAGAGAACAACAACGACAACGTATTAGTACGAGCGCTTTAATATAAACCTGTGATTTGCAGCTGCACTACTGTCAGAGCTGAGGTTATAGAAAACTAATCAACATCTTCTCTTCTGACCAATCAGGATGCAGAATTCAGCAGCGCTGTGATGTAAAACAAATACGTCAGTGTTTAATTAACTAGCGCTGTACACAAACAGATGCACCAAAGATACAAGGAGCGACAATACGGAAACGGAAACAGGAAAAAGGAAATAACTGACAATTATGTTTTAAATATCTACTTACAGATGCTGTTCTGCTATGTATGTGTGTGTGTGTGTGTGTGTGTGTGTGTGTGTGTGTGTGTGTACGACCCAAAAACCATCAACGCACTTCCTTTATCACTTTACGTTTGTTGTTGTTGTTGTTGAGGTCTGAGCTTGTGTTAGCAGTACACACCTGTAAGCTGGAACTACTGCAGATCACGTTATTAACAGGTAGAACAGGTTCATCAGAAACACAGACATCTGTTACATGTAAAGAAATGCTGTAAAGACGATTTTAAAAATAATGAAATTAAATGTTTCTACATTAAAAAAATCCTATAAAGAGCAGTAAACAGTAATAAATGAAACAAAGTCAGTATTTAATGTGACGATCCTTCGCTTTAAATAAATAAAGCAGTATCTGAGGTGCAGTGTGTGCAGTTTTATAAGGAAATGAGCTGGAAGTGTTACTGAGCATCTTGCAGAAGCAGCCACAGTTCTTCTGGAGACTTTGACTGTCGACTCGCTTCTTATTTCTGCAGCGAAACCCAGCAGCCTTCATTCTGTTTTTATCTGAAAAGTGTCTCTTATGGAATCTGCTGCTTTCTTTACTGACATACAAACATTTTTCTGTAACATTTCATTTTGTGCTGGAAAACTAATGTTTGGAATCTAAAATGTTTTTGTACTGAATCAATAATGTAGAAGTCAGAAAATAAACATCTATAATAAAGTTTGTACTAAAAAAAAAAAATACTAAAAGGGTGCCAAGACTTTTGCACAGTACTGTACATGCATCTAAACATACACAATTTTTTTTAAACAAAGAAAGACATGGAGACTGACGCTAAACCACTCCAGCCCTCTGACTTCACAGTAAGTTATTAATCAGTAAAATATCACATCTGATCGTTAGGGCTGAGCGACGTGACGATATAATATCAACATCATGATAAATTATGTTACGATACACTTTTCTGATATTTCGTGGGTGTCGCCAGTGTTTTTAAAACAATTAGAAACTTCGATGTTCAGAGTTTGTACAGACTTTTTAACTATATATTTTTTCCTCTTATTACATGTTAAATAATTTATCTTTGTAATTGTTAAACAATCAGAATCAAACTCACTGTTTTTTTATGCAACAATTTTGT